>NW_017721487.1:0-68186 GCF_001865875.1 Lupinus angustifolius | reverse complement strand
TGTTTCTCTCTCTCTTTACTGTTTTCAATCGATTAATTTGTATATTTGATTCAACTAATACATTCTGTTCTTTTGTTGTATTGCAAGCTATTCTGATATACAAATTTGTAAGCTCTGTATTCGTTCTGTTATCGGTTATCTGTTTCGCATTTAATCGTTTCTGTAATTGCTTACTGGTTCTGTTTAATCGATTAATATTGCTGTGTTAATCGATTATCCTGTTTCTGTTAATCGATTAAAACTGTTTCTGTTTAAAACTGTTCTTTGTGTTAATCGATTAAGATTGTGCATATAATCGATTATCTTCCTTTCCTTAATCGATTAAATAGGGTTGATTCAGCATTAAGTGTTGGTTTGCGAAAAGCGGTAATTCTAACCGCGACACCTATTCAACAACCCCTTCTAGGTGTATTGTAACCACTGATACCTAACAGTAACAGGTTACATAACTCAGTAATGAGTTACCCATAATAAAAAACACAGAGTAACCGCTTACTCTAAGGAGTAATCGATTAGTTAGTTGGCCATAATGTTTAGGAAATCAATTACAACCTATAGTAATCGGTTATAGAGAGATGTTGGACCAGATATTCAAATCCAAAATAAATAGCTTTTATCGAAAACAAAATGGTTTCATTACAATCATGTTCTACCTTCACATGGGGGTATAATGGCTGGTTGGAAGCCTATTTAAAGGCCAATGAACATCCATTTCATCATATAAATTCTTTCACACAAATTGCACAACTTTCACATACAATTTTCTGCACTTTGTTCATGCAACTTGAGGTTTAACATCCATTTTTTTCTAAAGTTGCCCACAAATGTTTGTCTAACGTTTTCCAAATTTAAACACTAAAGAGAATTGTGTACTAAGTGTAAAAAGAATCTATGGATTGTATGTTATAGAATTGTTATATTCTCTAAGGCAATCCTTGCCCTAACAAATTCCTCGTTTATCTTTCAATCACTTTCACAATAATGTGTGGTGGAAATGGGAAGAGATTTTTCTTATAAGTGGTTTTCTTCTAAGTGGTGAGGTTTTTGTGAGAGTGTAATGTACTAGTAGTTTCAGGGAGAGATTGGTAATTACAAATCAAAATATCAGTGGAAAAATCTCTTCTACTGCATGAGTACTGGATGTAGCCTTCAATGGAAAAGACGGTGAACCAAAATAAAAAGTACAGTGTACTATCTCTCTTCTCCTTCATATTTTTATATTTAGTTTCTACAGTTGGATAAATTTCTACATCTTTTCCGCTGCAACATACTCTAACTTTTATAGCAGAAAAATCCACTCTTATCTAGACAACTAATTCACCCTCTCTTAGTTTCCATCTCATACTTATAAAACTAGGGTGTTGCTCATGGGATCTGAATGTAACGATGAGCCATGTCTGGTGGGCTTTTCTCTAGCGGCCTATGGGAAATGTAGCATTTTAGATCCATGGAGACTGGTCCATTGACTACGGCTTATAGCATTTGGTGGCACATACACTTGTAGGTGGGACTACACAGTGACTAATGCAAAAGTTCCCATCAAAACTCCCTGGGTGTCGTTTTTTGAGGATCACGCTAGAGGGTTGACTGTCAGAAAACATCGGATGCCAAAGGCTAGACAATAGTAGCTTCAGTGACGATCGAGGTGATCCTAAAGTAGTACAAGACTGGAAAAGGGGGCTACTCATGGATCCTGAATGTACAAATGAGCCATGTATGGTGGAATATTTCTATAGCGTCCTATCAGAAATGAAGAATTTCTGAGTCGTTGAGACAGGTCCGCTGTTTGCAGCTTATAGCATTTTATTGCATGTAAACTTGTAGGTGCGATCATATAATGACTAATGCCCTAGATCCCATCAGAAATTCCCTAGGCCAGGTTGTTCAAGGATAACGCTAAAGGGTTGGATTTTAGAGAATAACATATGCCAAAGGATAGACATTTGCACCTTCTAGGGCGGCCCATGTGAGCCTAAAGTATTATAGGAGTTGAAAAGGGGGCAAGACGATAGAATTCCACAGAATAGGTGGTTGTTCATGGGTCCTGAAAGGAATGTTGAGCCATGTCCAGTAGGCTTTTCTCTAGCGGCCTGCCAGAAATGAAGCATTTCTAAGCCATTGAGACAGGTCTAGTAACTGCAGGTTATAAAATTTTAAGGTGCACACACTTGCACGTGCAATCATACCTGGGTCCCATGAGAACTCCCCTAGCCCTTGTTGTTTGAGGATAACGATAGAGGGATGAGTTTTATATAATAACGAATGACAAAAGCTAGACTTTTGTACCTCCCAGAACGATATAGGTGAGACTAAAGTTTAATAGGACTCAAAAGGGGGCAAGACAATGGAATTCTGTGAAAATAAGGGTTACACATTGGTCCTGAAGGGACTGGTTAGCCATGTCGAGTGGGCTATTCTCTTGCAGCGTGTCAGAAATTAAGCATTTTCGAGCCATGGAGACAGGTCCATTAATTGTGGCTTATAGAATTTGATGGTGCCCACACTTTCCCGTCTGCTCATACAAGCTCTAATGCACTTGATCCTGTTATAACTCTATGACTCTCATTGTTCAAGGATAACACTAGACAAATGTGTTTTAGAGAATAACGAACGTTAAAGGCTAGACAATTACTTTTTCCTGGGATGATTGAGGTGAGCTTAAAGTATGGGGGTAAGCTGATGATTTTCCACGAAAATAGGGGGTTTCTCATGGGTCTTGAAGGGTAGATGAGCATTTTCCGATGGGCTTTTCTCTAGTTTCGTATAAGAAATGATGCATTTATGAGCCACGAAGACATGTCCTATTACTACGGGTTATATTATTAGATGGCATATGCACTTGTAGGTGTGATCAGACAAGCACTAATGCATTGGATTCCATAAGAGAATAAGTGACATTGAATGGATATGTTTTAGAGAATAAGTGATGCCATTTGGTAGACAGTGGCACCTTCTAGGATGATTGAGGTGAACCTAAAGTATTACAAGACTCGAAAGGGAGCAAGATGATGGAATTCAAATAAGAAGAGGGGTTTGCTCATTGGCCCTGAAGAAACCGATGAGCCATGTCATGTATGCTTTTCTCTTGTGCCATGTCGAAAATGAAGAATTTCTGAGAATTGGAGACAGGACCAGTAATTGCAACTTGTAGCATTTGATGGTGCGTACATTTTCAGGTGCAACCATACCAGCACTAATGTACTAGATCCCATCACAACTCCTTGTGATCTCATTGTTCGAGGATTACACTAGACATATGAGGTTTAGAGAATAACAGAGGCCAAATGCTAGACAGTTGCACATTCTAGGACGACTAAGGTGACCCTTGTTAGGTATTAGTGACATAATACACCTAGAAGGGAGGGGGTTAAATAGGTGTCGGGGTTCCCAAATACCGCTACTCGCACCAAAGCCCCATTCTGCAAAATCACCCAATTAATCGATTAAAAGACTGCCTTAATTGATTAAACCACAATTAACAGACAATTGTCGAATGGCTCAATTACACATCCAATTACAGATTATACAAAAATGATATAACAATTATATTTGAACAGAAATGATCTTTATATGGCAGTATTACTATATCCAAATTATTAGCTACAATAGGCAATTAAAAGTTTGCTTAACTACACACTTCCAACAAGTATTTTATACTGGTATTTTATACTGGTTCGTTTTGCGGTCCACTGCAATAGGCAATTACAGATTATACAACATGCAACAAGTATTTTATACTGGTTCGTTTTGTGATCCACTGCAAAACTACATCCAGTCCCCCCCCCCAGATCTGGGAGATTTTCTTCACTAAAATTGAAGCCAATGTATCTTACAGACACACATCCAATTACAGATTATACAACATGCAACAAGTATTTTATACTGGTTCGTTTTGTGATCCACTGCAAAACTACATCCAGTCCCCCCCCCCAGATCTGGGAGATTTTCTTCACTAAAATTGAAGCCAATGTATCTTACAGACACACATCCAATTACAGATTATACAACATGCAACAAGTATTTTATACTGGTTCGTTTTGTGATCCACTGCAAAACTACATCCAGTCCCCCCCCCCAGATCTGGGAGATTTTCTTCACTAAAATTGAAGCCAATGTATCTTACAGACACACATCCAATTACAGATTATACAACATGCAACAAGTATTTTATACTGGTTCGTTTTGTGATCCACTGCAAAACTACATCCAGTCCCCCCCCCCAGATCTGGGAGATTTTCTTCACTAAAATTGAAGCCAATGTATCTTACAGACACACATCCAATTACAGATTATACAACATGCAACAAGTATTTTATACTGGTTCGTTTTGTGATCCACTGCAAAACTACATCCAGTCCCCCCCCCCAGATCTGGGAGATTTTCTTCACTAAAATTGAAGCCAATGTATCTTACAGACACACATCCAATTACAAGACCTCTAATGCTACCTTCTTGAATTCCTAGAACCCCTACCTTGGTTTGACCTTACCAATCGCCTAGGAAAACCTTTCCTACAATCCAGCCCCAGCCAAGCGTACGTTCTAAACTCAAGACCTCCAAGTCTTGGTGAAGACTCTCTATATCTTGTTGGTGGTGCAACACCAAGAGACGATTTTCCTTGTTACACAAAATACAACAAAAACAGAGTAATGTGAAGCACTAAAAGGCTTAAATGTTACAATCAAGAACAATCTAAAAACCCTATACAAATCTCTCAATTACCAATAATATGTATAAGATCAGAATCATGAATAACATGCAATTTCTACCCTTAAAAAAATCTCTAAATAGTAATGAAAGAATCATGCAAGAACAAGATAGAATGATGAACACATTTAATCACATGTAATGGATAACAAGTTAATCCCTTAGCAATTCTAACATGAGTGAATGAAAGATCTAAAATCGTATTTGAAATCTGTTGAAAAAACAGTTTCTATAGAAAAGTTGTTAATTGCTCAGTTCATCGATTATTTATCTTGTTAATCGATTTTCAGTTATCTGTTGTAATTGTTAAGACTGTTTTCTCGTTAATCGATTAAAGGTGTACTTAATAGATTAACTAGCATATTTTCAGTTAAGATATTAAATGGTAAACTACCTATATGTTATGCTCATCAACTATACCTGTTTTATCATTATGTTATGCCTAAAATGCAAAAATAACATGTATGATTAATGCATCAACATATAATAAGCTAGATGGAATGTCTCATGCAAATGTTATGATAGTTTTTAGAACTTGAGAGATTTGCATCTAAGTTTACATAACCTAGACTCAAAAACTAAGACACATATCTAAGACTCTAGTCTAGACACGAAGCTCTTGAATCTTTGGCATGTTGATTTGTTGAGTTATCTTTAAGCTTTCACTAAGTCCTTTGTCTTCATCAATACATAGGCAAGCTAAGTGTTATCTTGACACTTTGCAATTTCAAGCCTAAAGTATTACAATTTTGAGGTGACCTCAAATGAGAGGGAAATTGATGAGGCATTTCCGGATGATAAACTATTTCATATCCGTGAAAGACATTGGTTTGCGGACCTGACCAATTAAAAGGCAGTTGGGCTCATTCCTAAGCTTGAATCTTATAAAATGAAATGGTCTCTTTGTGATGCCACTTACTATTTGTGGGATGAAGCTTAAAGCATACTTTGGCATGGCCACAACTCACCCTATGGATGGCATTATAATGGTGAGAGGATTTCTACTACGATCCTCCAATCTGGTTTTTATTAGCTAACTCTCTTTAGAGATGCACATTTCCATGTGCATAGTTGTGATGCATGCCAACGTAAGGGTGGCATTGAGCGGTGTAATGAGATGTCGCTCAGAAATATTCTAGAAGTTGAAGTCTTTGAATAGTGGGGTATTGACTTTACAGATCCTTTTCCATCCCCTCACTCTAATTTTTATATTCTCACTGGGGTGGATTTTGTTTCAAAATGGGTAGAAGCAATAGCTTCTCCCAATGCTAATGGAAAAACGGTGATAAATTTTTTAAAGAAAATTAGTTTTAACTAATTTGTGTACACCGTGAGTCATCATCATTGACGAGACTCTCACTTTTATAAAACCATGCTTCCGAAAGTTCTCACTCATTATGGGGTGAAACACAAGGTGACTTCACCTTATCACCCTCAAACTAATGGGCAAGCTGATGTATCCAACTGTGACTTCACCTTATCACCCTCTAACCAATGTGCAAGCTGACATATCCAACTGAGATGTCGAATGCATCCTATAAACAACTTTTTTCTCATCTCGGAAAGATTGGTCCCTTAAGATGGAAGATGCTCTTTGGGCATATCAGAATACGTTCAAAACACATAAAGGGTATAGCCCATTGCAACTCGTTTATGGCTAGACTTGCCATTTAACAGTACAACTAGCCTATAGAGCTTATTGGGCAATCAAGTTCTTAAACTTTAATGAGAACATAGTTGGTGACAAGTGACTAACTCAGATGCATCAATTAGATGAATTCATGCTACAATCACATAATTCATCTGCGTTATACAAAGAGAGTTTAATGATCCATATAATATACCATTCTTGATAAAAAAATTGACTTTCAAGAGTTCATATTTCCTAACTTATTGTCATGTGAATTGTTCAAACTATAAAGTTCACTATTAACTTTTTAGCAAGGAAATACTTACATGAATTCGATATTATATGAGGATTGCGTCTAAAGTTCTTAGTATATTTGCTTGCATATGTGATTTACATGTTCCTAAATGCATACCAGGAATTCATTTCGTAAGTCCTATTTTAATAACCTAAGCATGTTTTCGCAAAACCCAGCTTGACTCTTATTTGGGCACAAATAAGGTTCTAAGTTGGGGGAAACTTTGTTAATTGCCAATATGATCTATAATTTACACCTATTTTATGGCACTTTTATGACTTAATAAACCTAAATGATTGTAAATAAAGTTATATATGATTAAAAACTCATTCAATTGAGTAAGTGTTACCCCTAAGTGGCTTTGTAGGCTTAACCTAGACTAAAGAGGTGAAAATTCTATGTTTTGGGATAAGAATCGGCCAAGCTTAGCGCCAAAATCACGCTTAGCGAAAATGATAGATGCTGATAGCTGCGCTTAGCGCCAAATCCACACCTAGCGAAAGAGAAGACACCCTCAACGCACATCATGCACTTAGCGTCTAAATTGAAAGATTTCGTCCATTGCTCACTATCTAGATCCTCAGCACAAATCCCACACTCAGTGAAGAGGGTGGTTCGCTCAACTCCGCAAGTCACGCTCAACACAAAATCCAACATCATAAACATATTTAAAGGCTCTTAGACAACTTCATTTAACACACCTCTTTCCCCATCGAATATTAGTCTTGTTTTAGCTATATTTTAGAGAGCTTAGAACTTGGTTCATTGAAACTAAGTGTAAGCATCATAGGTGATAATTGTTACTCGATTGTGTATGGTTCTAGCACCCCATGAGTGTATTATCCCTATCATACTTGAATGTAGCATAATCTTGACCTAAAACACTATCATTCAATAGTAATCCATGAATTTTGATTCCATTTGAGTTTGGTCTTTACTTATTGCTTGCAATTAGTTTGATCAAGTCTTTGCATAATTTTAGAATATATTCTTAAGTTCCTTTTGTATTTTTGTGAACCTACATCACTGAACAAATAATGCATTTGCTAGACATATATTTCTATTATTTTCCATTGCATGCATTTCACTTTTTGGTATCTAGACATAGAACTAATATTGTGATGATCTTATAACTCTCAAATTGATTAGCATGTGTTACTAGAAAGAGAGATATACTTGAAGGTTCGTGAAACTAAATTTTATCATTATTCCTACTAAACATAGATCTATTTTTGGTATAGTGCTAGTATAGACCAAGACATTGGCGACTAGTACATTTGAGGTGTTGCATATTTACTCAACTTGCATGCATACATCGCTACACATAGGGGCATGATTTTGTAAGCCATATTTCTTATTCTTATGTATCAAAGTTGCTAGACATAGGAATTTCATGCATAAATGAATAATTGACTAAGACTTTAGCAATTAGTCATATGAATGTGTTTAATGGAATAAACGTTCCCAGTGGTATGAAATAAGAATCAAGTGTGAACTAATAGTGAGTGTGAAATTCAACCTCGACTATCTTTATCAATTACAAATTACATTCAAAGTGTTTGTGTCACACAACTGATAAGTGCCAAAAATGTCTAAAATTCATATACTTTTTATGGCACTTATCCTTGGAAAAATTAAGAAAACCAACTTAAATCAACACTTTTTTGATAAAATATCACAATCTTGTATATATGTTTTGTGTATTTCCTTTGTATTAAATTTTGTAGGATTTTGATGGAAAAGAGAAGAATTAATCAAATATAGGCGAAGTGCTTAAAATAGGCCAAAATGATCCACAAATGACATGCTTAAGCTTGACATGGCAAGCTATGTGCTTAGCCTTAAGCATGACTCAACAAGACTTGGCCTATGTGGAAAAATATGGAGTCAACTTGAAGTTGCTCACTAAGAAGCTTAGCTTGGACCAAGCCCACACCTCGCTGACCTGGGCACCAACCTAGCACGGTCAGACCCAACCTGGCATGATCAGAACACAAGCCTAACACAAGCCAACCTGCTCAAGTAGAGAGCTTAGCGGAGCACCTGGACCGCCCAACTTGGAACCACACACCTGACCAGATCAGCAAGCACAAAGCCACATCACCATCAACACGGTCAAATCTGCTCAAGCAGATAGCTTAGCGGTGCCACATAGGAGCTTGGAAGTATGCACCCAACAACTTGGTCAAGTTGACTTGGCCACCAAGAAACCATGACCTCATGCAGGACCTCACTCCAAGTAGCCTCCATAGGCTTCTCAGAGGAAGCTCACAATAGTTGGGCAAATAGCTAACAACTAGCTTGAGTGACTTACCCACGAGCAGGTGACTAAGCTACTTGGCCATGGCTTAACCCATGCTGAAAGGTTTGGTCAGCAGCTTGGATGTCAAGGAGAGGAGCTTGGTGGTTGGCAGAAACTCCTATAAATAGGAGGCACTTCATTCACATTTGAAATTCATACATACACATTCTCAAACACTTCCGTTCCTCACATTCTCTCTCAACTGAAATCTTCTCTTCTTCTCCATGTAATTTTCTTGGAGAATTTCTACTCCAAAGTAGTTTAGGTAAGTTTAGTTTGTATTTGTTTTCTTAATTCAAGAGCAGAAAGGGGATGACAAATGAGATACAAAAACATAATTTTGTAATCGCATTTCGGTCCAAAAAGCATGTCATCCTTGGATAGATGGCTCATTCTCCAACAAATTGACTTGGATTATGGTGTAATATTATCTTTTGAATTCAAGTCATTTCAAGTTATTACTGTTGGTTAAGTTTTTATTCTTTATGAAGATCTTAATGCAGTTTTAGCTTGATCACCTAAAACTTGATTTAAAGATCCAAAAGTGCTTCTTCTTAAAGTGCTGACAAGTGAACTAAAAAGTATAACCTACACCTTAGTTCACTTGCCACATCAAGCATCTATTTTAAGAAACTTATGTTCAAGGCTAAATGATGTTAATGGAGCCTGAAGTAGTGTGTGACAACCTACTCCGACGAGTGGCACTTAACTATTGTTTAGTGTATTACATAAGGTTTGAAAATCGTCTTATCAGTCTAGGACACTATATGAAGGATTTAGAAATGATGTGTGGAATTAACCGAAAGTATAACACGTAACTTGTATTGATTCAAAATCAATTAAGTAGAGAAATAATTCTATATTTCCAACCAATTTTCTACTCAAGAATTTGTTCATGTTAGTTGTTTATGTTTATTTGTTTACTTGTTAGTATTCCTAGCCTTGAACATAAGTTACTTAAAATAGAAGCATTTTGGATCTATAAATCAAGTTTAGGTGATCAAGCTAAAACCACATTAAGAACTTCATAAAGAATCAAAACTTAACCAAAAGTAATAACTTGAAATGACTTGATTTCAAAAGATTATAAATTAAATTGAAGAAATTACACCATAAACCAAAGCAATTTGTAGGAGCTTGAGCCATCTATCCAAGGATGAGATGCTTTTTTTGGACCGAAATGAGATTAAAAAATTATGTTTTTGTATCTCATTTGCCATCTCCTTTCTCCTGTTGAATTAAGAAAATAAATAAAAAGTAACTTACCTAAACTACTTTGGAGTAGAAATTCTCCAAGAAAATTACAAGAAGATGTAAAAGAAGAGAGAAGTGGAAATTGAGAATGAGAGAAAGACCAATTAGAATGAATTAGCATGAATTAATTAAGCCTTGAAGTGCCTCCTATTTGTAGGAGTTCTTTGCCACCGCCAAGCTCCTCTCTTCCACCGCCAAGTTGTTGACCAAGCCCTTCAGCATGGGTTTGGTCACTTGGCCAAGCAACTTAGTCACCTGCTTGGGGCTGACTCACCCAAGCTAGTTTTGAGCTACTGGCCTAGCCATGGTCAGCTACCTCTAAAAAGCCTATGGAGGCTACTTGAAATGAGGTCATGCATGAGGTCATGGTTGCTTGGTGGCTAAGTCAATTTGACCAAGTTGCGGGGTGCACACAGCCAAGCTACTTATTAGGCACCGCTAAGCTGCTTGCTTGAGCAGCTTTGGCCATGCTAATGGTGATGTGGCCTTGTGCTTACTGATCTGGTCAGGTGTGTGGTTCCACGATGGTTGGTCCAGGTGCTCTCTTAAGGTGTCTGCTTGAGCAAGTTGGCTCGTGTCAGGCTTGTGTTCTGACCGTGCCATGCTTGTGTTTGACCATGCCAGACTGGTGTCCAGGTTAGCTGGGCGTGAATTTGGTCCAAGCTAAGCTGCTTAGTGAGAAGCTTCAAGTTGACTCCATATTTTCCACATAGGCCAATGAAAGTGCAAAGTGTCAAGTATAGCACTATTAGATTGCCTATGTTTTGAAAAAGACAAGGATTTAGTGAAAGCTTGAAGAGACTCAACAAATAAACATGTCGTGGACTAAAGGGTTTCATATCTAGACTAGGTTCATTAATAGTGCTATTTTTAGAAGTCTTAGATGTGTGCCTTAGATATTGAGTCTAGGTTAGGTAAACCTAAATTCAATTTTCACAAGTCTTAAAAATAATCATTAAAAATAATCATTTCCTTTACATGTGACATGGCATCTAGATTATTATATGTTCATGCATTAATCATACATGTTACTTGTGTATCTTAGGCATAATATATTCGTAAAACATGTATAGTTGATAAGCATAACATATAGGTTGTTTACCATTTAATCATTTAGCTGAAAAATGTGCCAGTTAATTGATTAAGAAAGGTGTTAATCGATTAACGTGAATACGATTATAACGGATAACTAAAAACCTGAAAACAGTTATTCTCACCAGCCCGTTAATGGATTAAAAGGGAACTTAATCGATTAACTGGATCTCAGAAAGGCTTTCTGTATAAACTGTATTTTTAGATCATGTGCCATACATCATATCTTATTGCATGTGGTTTAATATGTTAATCATTCCTATCTTTTCTTGCATGATTCTTGCATTTCTTTAGGAAAATTTTAGGGTAGAAATAATGTGTTTTTGCATATTAATGAACTCATGCATATTCATGTTAACTTGTGAATTTTGTATATGGTTTTTAGCTGAGTTTCAATTGTAATATTTTGAGGAACATTGTGCTATATAATACTCTGTTTTTGTAATAAGGAAATTTGTCTCTTGGTGTCTTACCACCTAAGAGATTCAGTGAGTGTTCACCAAGACTTAGAGGTCTTGAATTTATAATAAGTTCTTAGCTGGGGCTAGATCGCAACAAAGGTTTTCTTAGGCGATTAGAATAGTCAAACCAAGAAAGTGGGTTCTTGGATTCAATAAGGGAGCGTCTAAGTGTTTGTATTGGAAGTTTGCATGTAATAATACATTCGATTCAATACTAGTGAAGAAAATCTCCCGAGATCAGAAGGGGAGGCCTGGATGTAGTTTGCAAGTGGACCCGCAAACGAACCAAGATAAAATTCCTTGTTGCAGGTTTTTTCTATCCCTAATCTCTTTACATTTCAAGTTGTATTATTTCCTAATAGTAACTGGTATTTTGGATACTGTTAATTTTCTATATCTAGTTTAATTCTGTTCAAAAATATCTGCTTTATCTATTCTAGAATATCGGTGAGTGGCTATGTAATAAGCCATTCTGCAACTTGCTATTTTCTGTGACTTAATCGATTAAGATAGGGTGTTAATCAATTAACTGGGCTTTTTCTAGAATAGGGCTTAGGTGCGAAAAGCGGTAATTGGTAACCGCGATACCTATTTAACCTCCCCTTTCTAGGTGTGTTCTTTACACTGATACCTAACAAGTGGTATTAGAGCTAGTACGACGTGCTAGCTCAACCGCATACGCGTTATCCTTAACAGAAAAGAAATGGGTTCCACCAACCCCTTTGGTGGTGATGGTGCATCCATTAACCGCCCTCCCGTATTCAATGGCGAAGGATACGCCTACTAGAAAGTCTGGATGAAAATATTCATTGCAGCCATTAACTTGGATATTTGGGAATCCGTAGTCAACGAGCCTTTCGTCCCAATGCATCTAGTGGATTATGAACCGAAAGAAAAACCCAAGACTTTATGGACCGATGATGAACGTAAAAAGGTTCAATATAACCTACGTGCTAAAAACATCATCACATGGCTCACGAATTCATCTATCATATGATGAATTCTTTCGGGTTTCGTAGTGTCAAAGTGCCAAGGAAATGTGGGACACTTTACAAGTGACTCACGAAGGCACTAGTGAAGTCAAGCATGCCATGGCGAATGCCCTGACACATGAGTACGAGTTGTTTCTTATGTTGCCGAGTGAATATATCGGCGACATGCGAAAGCAATTCACACACATAGTAAACCATTTAGTTGCTCTAGATATTTTTTTACTGAAGGAGAACTTTGAAACTAATTATCCTCTAGGGGGTAATAATCAGTTTCAGAGAAATCAACCATTGAGACAAGATAATCCTAAAAAACCACCATCACAATTCTACCCAAGGAACAATAAGTACAAACACCCAAAATAGAACCAAAATGTTAAACTGGAGGACACACTAAATCAGTTCATGCAAATGATGATGTCAAAGCAAAAGAACACTGATGCATCTTTAAGGAATATGGAAATTCAAATCGAGCAACTGGCCAAACAACTAGCTGAAAATCATAAATCAACATTTTTAGCTAATATAGAAGTTAATCCAAGAGAGCATTGTAATGTTGACGTAAGGGGTGAACCAAGCTCAACTGAGCAGTAGAAAGGAGATTTTGAATTCTTGTTTTATAGGTCACATGCATCAAGCTAATGACGTTAAAGGAGAGTTTGTTGGGAGGCAACCCAATACATTTTGAATATACATACTATGTTTTTCCCGTCATCTTTTTCTTCAATAATTTTTTTATATATATGACAAAAAAAAAGAAGAACAAATTTTATAATCAAAGTAAAATTAACTTTGAATATAAAACTTGTTTTCATTTTTAGGAAATAAGTCAGAAAAGTTTCAAAAAGTATGGGAAAATATAAAAATTCAAGAAAGGGTTATTGGGCCAAGTCAAAATTTTGTAAAAACTCAAAAAGGGCCCAAACCAAGGCCAAGTCATGGCCATGGCTCCACCAAACTCGGCCAAACCTTGAAAAAAGGCCCACCGCCTAGCGTGGGTGACCAGACGCTCAACGCAGGTCTGACACGGGCAATGAGGCCTAGGGGACAAAATCCCTTCAAAAGAGGATTTTCACTTATTCTCATATCTCTTCAACAAATCAAACTTTTGACCAAAGATTCCCACTCTTTTTAAACCCCTCATTGTTCAGATTTTGAAAGCACCAAATCATTTTCAAAGTTTTTCAAATCTCAAAAGCATTCATATTTCCTAAAAGCTCTCAAGCTCTTCTCAAGTTCTTCATAATAATGTACGTTTCTTCTTTCTCTTTACTTTGTCAAAACCATTTCTTCCTTTTTGAAGCTTCTTGTTTGGGAACATGTTTTTAGAACACATGAATATAATTTTTGAGAAAACCCAACACAAAAAGTTTCAAAAAGTCACCATTTTGTTGAGATGTGTATATGCTTATTGATTATGTTTAAACTTCAATATATGTGTTTATTTATGATTAAAATGAAGAAAAATTCCTTGACACATATCATGCTCATACTTTCAAAGGATAGAAATCTAGATCATGAAAACTTGAAAAACAATGTGTAAAAACTTTCTATCGTAGTGTTTTTTATTGAACCACATATCTTTAGACCTACATGCCTTCCAAAACTTAGGTAAAAATGGATTGTGTGAAAAGAGGGGCTGTTTTGGTTACAGTGAAACATTTTGAAAATGGTCAAACCAAAAAGAATGGGATATGTTGGAAACATGAGTAAAAATTCAATGTTATGAATTTCTAAGCAAATATGTTCATAAATCAACACTTTCAAAACTCATGTTGGCCGAGGGAAGATCACAAGACACATGTGAGGAGGAAGATGAAGATTGAGAAAGCTCTTTCCGATTTTCTCTTTTTCCTTATATGCATTTCTAAGTTAATTATCTTTATTTTTCATTTTGAATGTTTGGTATTATGTTTTTAGTTGCTCCTATGTTTTAAGTTGCTACTATGTTTTTAATTTATTTTATGTTTTATGTTTAATTAAGTTTGTGTTTAGTAATATGCTATTTTTATTTTAGAAAATTTCATCAAATATCTCCTTAAAACCAATATTTCCATTGGGTTGAGGACAAGCCATCATTTAAAGAGGGGTAACATGGTTTAATGCATCTGAATTTTTTGAAAAGTTAATAGTGTATATAAGATTGTATAGTTATTTCAAAAGTAATTTAATTGTCCTTAAAACTCAAAACAATTTCAAAACCGAAATCAAAGTGGCTAAATGCTAAACTTTTTTGTGAAAACATCACCTAATGTCATAACTTGAAATTTTTTGCAAATGGAAATTAAATTTGTGTAACATGATCTTTGCAAAGATATTTGTGAAATCAAGAAGTGTAAATCCAAACCAAGTGAGGGAGTGAGTCAAACACATGAGGATCAAAGTTAAATCACCATTTGATTTGTCTAATTAAACTTGTTTCAGTCTTTAAATTTCTTAATTGCATAAGATTGATAGGAAGTGATCAAGGTATGTTATTTCTTTAGTTGAACCAAATGGCCAAAAAGTCTAACCCAAAAAAATTAGGATTATCCTTTGATAAGCCCCTTTGAGCCAAACAAAGTTAAATAAATTTTCAAATTATCCCATGAAAACCGAAATTGAAAACAATGTTCTAAAAAGAGAGGATTAATTTTTAAAGGGTGTTGGAAATAATCAAGTTGGAAGGAAAATGGGCAGACTTGGTTTATCAAAAAAGAAAAAGAAATTTTTTTCTCAATCTCTTTACAAAAAAAGCAAAAAGTTCTAAAAGAAAGTGAAAAAAAGATGGAGAAATACATAGAAAAGCCATAAAGAAAATTATGGAAAAAAGTAGAGTAAAGTGCTTCATTGAGAAAAAATTTCAAAATGCTCTCCTTTTACTTGAATTTAACATCATTGAGTAAAGTGCTTCATATGATGGTATATACACTTGCAAGTACGATCATGCCAACCGTAATACATTAGATCCATTAGAAATCCTCGGGCTCTCGTTTAAGGATAACACTAGAGGGATGAGTTATAGAGAATAGTCAATGCCAAATGGTAGACATTTTTACCTTACAGGACAACTGAGGTGAAATAGGACTCAAAAAAGGGCAAGAAAATGGAATTGCGTGAAAATAGGGGTTTCCTCCTATGTCCTCAAGAGAACGATATTATTTGATGGCACATACACTTGTAGGTGTGATCATACTAGCATTGATGCCCTTGATTCCATCAGAATTCCCTAGTGCTTGTTCTTCAAGGATAATGTTATGGGGATGAGTTGTAGAGAATAACTAACACCAATAACTTGATAGTTGGACCATTTGGGATGACTGAGGTGAGCGTAAATTATTACAGAACTCGAAATGGGAATATGATGGTGGAATTTTGTGAGAATGGGGGTTGGTCATGGGTCTCGAAGTTGTCGACTAGCCATGTCCGGTGAGCTTTTCTCAAGCGGCACTTCAAAAATGAAGCCTTTTTTACTTGGAGACATGACCAGTAACTACAGCTTATAGCATTTGATGACATGTACACTTGCAGGTGTAATCATATCCACAGTAATGCACTGGATCCTATCAGAACTCCCATGGCTCTCGTTGTTTGAGAATAATGCTAGAGGGACGAGTTTTAGAGAGTAACGGATGTCAAATGCTAGATAGTTGTACATTCTGGGACAATTGAGGTGAGCCTAAAGTATTACAAGACCCACAAAGGGGGCAAGATGATGGAATTCAATGAAAATATGAGGTTGCTCATGGGTCATGATGGGACCAATAAGACACATATGATGGGCTTTTCTCTATTGGCCTATTAGAAATGAAGTATTTCGGAGTCGTGGGGAGAGTTCCAGTAACTGCGATTTAGAGCATTGGATGGCGCGTACATCATGACTATTACACCAGATTCCATTAAAAATCCCTTGGAACTTGTTGTTTGAGGATAAATGTATAGGAATGACTTTTATATAATGTCGGACGGCTAGACTATTGAACGTTCCAGGATGACTGAGGCGAGCCTAAAGTATTATAGGATGGGAAAAGGGGTAAAAACATGGAATTCCGTGAAAATAGGGGGCTACTCATGTGTCCCGAATGGACCAAATAGAAATGTTTGTAGAGATTTTCTCTAGCAACTTGTCGAAAATGAAGTACTTATGAGTCATGGAGACGAGTCCGGTAGATGCATCTTATAACATTGATTGCGCGTACACTAGCAGGTGCGATCATATCAGTACTAATGCACCAAATCCTATTAGAACTCCCCTAGCTCTCGTTGTTCGAGGATAACCATAAAGGGTTGAGTTTTAGAGAATGACTAAATCCAAAAGCTAGACAATTGCAACTCCCAGGATGACCGAGTTGAGGCTAAAGTATTACAAGACTAGAAAAGGGGGCAGCACGATAGAATTCAGTGAGAATAGGGGATTGGTTATGGGACTGAAGGGACCAATGAGTCATGTCCGGTGGGATTTTCTCCAGCGGCCTGTCAGAAATGAAGCATTTATGAAATTTGGAGGCAGGTCCATTAAATGTGGCTTATAGAATTTGATGGCGCGTACACTTGTAGATGTGAATATACCAACACAAATGCACAAGATTACATCAAAACTCCCATGCCTCTCGTTGTTTGAGGATAACACTAGAGGCATAAGTTTTATAGAATAATGGTGGCCAATTGCTAGAGAGTCCATCTTACGAGATGATGGTGGTGAGCCTAAGTATTATAGGACTAAAAAACGGGGCAAGACGATTGAATTCCACGAAAATAGTGGGTTACTCATGAGTCCAAAAGGGACCGAGGAACCATGTCTTGTGGGCATTTCTCTACCAACCTATCAGAAATGAAGCATTTATGAGCCATTGAGATAAGTTCGGTACATGTTGCTTATTGCTTTTAATGGTGTTTACACTTGCACATGTGATCATACCAGCACAAATGAAAAACATTCCATCAGAGCTCCCCTATCTCTCTTTGTTCGAGGATAACACCAGAGGGAAGCATTTTAGTGAATAAAAGGCGCAAAAGGCTATATAGTCGCACCTACCAAGATGATCATGGTGAGCCTAAAGGAACTGATGAACCATGTTCGACGAGCTTTTCTCTTACGGCTTGTCAGATATGAAGAATATATGAGTTGTGGGACATGTCTGGTACCTGTAAGTATTAGATGGCAACTAATATGGATGAATTACTTGATGGGAGAAATGGTCGACTTTTCTGCTTGTTATATCAAAGTGTTTATGTAGCGGAATGTTGATGCAAATATCAACCAAGTTAAGGACCAAAAGTAAACACACAAAGAGAGTAGAAGGAGAAGAGTACATAAATAATTTTATACTAGTTCATCTTCTTGTCCATCGAAGGATACATCCAATTCTCTTGCCACACAAGAGATTTTTCCATTAGATAATTTGAGTTGAAATTACAAA
This sequence comes from Lupinus angustifolius, assembly GCF_001865875.1. NCBI lineage: Eukaryota > Viridiplantae > Streptophyta > Magnoliopsida > Fabales > Fabaceae > Lupinus > Lupinus angustifolius. The sequence continues at coordinate 50,057 of NW_017721487.1, read as the reverse complement.
TTCTCTCCTTGAGACCCTTCTACCTTACACACTCCCAACTATCTACCCTTGGAAAACAACCTTTCCAAGTGAACTCTTTTCCCCTTCTCAACACAACCTTGTGATCAAAAGTTTACAATCAAGATGAAGAATCTAATAATGGCAGGATTTCCTTTACATTCTTGTCACTGCTAAAAACTTGCAAACCATATTCTCACAATACATATACTTAGTATAAAATGCTCTTTATTCTTTGAAAGTTTAAAACAAATGCACTATAGAAGCAACTTTAGAAAATCTGAGTTTTGCAACAAAGTTGTTAAACAGTTGTGCAGAATTTTGTTTACTAAGTTATGAAAATTTTGTGTGATTGTATATGATTATGTCTATTGAATTTGGATTTCACAAAGCCATTAAATAGGCTTCAATCAGCTAAGATATCCTACCATGAAGAGGAGAGACGATTGGAATGAAACCTATTCACTTCGAATGAAAGCTGTTCATTTGAATTTGAAAATCTAGTTTTCAACAGCTTTGTGTAATCGATTGTCACGAGGTGTAATCGATTACCCAACTATTCTGTCCAAGGTGGTTATTGATTAATATACTCAATTAATTGGTTACATCAGTCAGTTATGCTTTTGTAACTGTTTTCTCATTCAAGTAACCTGTTACGCAGTTCTAATAACCCGTTACGAACTGCCATACAGTTAAAGTAACCTATTACTTAGTTCTAGTAACATGTTACTCAAGTCAAGTAACTCATTACTTAGCATTATCGACATTGTATCAAATCTTACTTATTCAATTCTTTTGACAATAGTTTTGCTTCCATTGAATTTTGTTGAGCATTTCTACTAATTATAAACTGAGCATAAGGATAGAAGCACCTATTTGATGACTTAAACTCTAATTATCTTAAAGCTTGAATATTATATGTCTTCATAGTCTTCGTCCTTTTTCTTCGTTTCCCCTTCTCAACACACCCTTGTGATGAAAAGCTTCCAACAAGATGAAAAATATATTAATGGTAGGAACGCCTTTACAAGTTTTGACAATGCTATAACTTGCAATCCTTTTGCTCTTAATACACTTAGTAAACAATGCTCTTAGATCTTTGAAAGTATAGAACATAAGCACTTAAAGCAACTTCATAAAACTGAATGTTTGGGAACAAAGTTCCAAAAGAGTGCATAAGTTGTTTCACTATGTTATGAAAGATTGTTCTATGATTCGTGTATGGATTTTGTGTGAATGGAATGTCTCAATGCCTTTAAATAGGCTGCCAATCAGCAAAAGTAACCTTCCATGAAGAGGTGACAGGATTGGAATGAAACACATTCACTTTGGATGAAAGCTATTCATTTAAATTTGAAAATCTGGTTTCCAATAGCTATAAGTAATCGAGTATCACGATAGTGTAATCGATTGCTAAAAGTTTATGTCCAATGTAGTAATTGATTAATACACAATAACAATCGGTTATTAAGTGTTAGTTATGCTTTCTAGCTGTTTTCTTGGTCAGGTAACCTGTTACGTAGTTCCAGTAACCTGTTACTAACTGCCACACAGTTCAGGTAACCTATTACCTAGATCTAATAACCCGTTATTCAGGTCAAGTAACTTGTTACTTAGCATTATTGACATTGTTTCTAGACTTATCAATTCTTGTGAAAATATTTTTGATCCCTGTGAATTTCTTTGAGCATTGCTACTACTTATAAATCGAGCATAAGGATACAAGTACCTATTTGAAGACTTAAACTCTAATTACTTTGAAGCTTGAATCTTCTATGTCTTCATAGTATTATTCTTTTTTCTTCTTTTTGTGATCTTGGTGTCTTCATCAAAACCGTGCCAAGCTCAGGAGCAATATCTTCTTCACAATCTCCCCATTCTTGATGATGACAAACCAACATCCTTTGAAATTTAGGATTTGAATTTTTTTGACATTCAGCATATGAAGTATGTTTGTCTTTGAATATGCTGCCCTATCTTGCATGCCCCCTTTATTGTATGTGCCTGAATATTTTTGATAGAAAAATACACAACTCCAACTTTCCTCCCCCTTTTGACTTCATCAAAAAGAAGAAAAGATAGGAGTCTAGCACAATAGACATATATATATATATATAGCGAAGGGTAACAAGATATATAGTTTGACATATTGAAAAGCCAAAGTTAGAAATTCTTTTAGAACAACAATATGAGTTTGTGATTAATATCAAATACTAGATGATAACAAACATTGCATAACATTAGCATTTAAAAACAGTTAAATGTAGTTCATACATTACTACAAGTTAAGATAACAAATAACAACCATAAACTAGTAGTTTCAAAACAATAACAACAAAAAATGACAAAGAAAAATCCTAGACCATTACTCCTAAGAATCGGGATCAGCCTGCTGAGCATCCAAGTCCTGGAAATCTAATCAGTTTGATGAACGTCAAAGCTCTTCTTGGACTGATGGTTCGCCATATCAAGTGCATCCATCCTATTAGTGATATAGCCTTGAAGCAAAAACAAGTCGACCATAATCATCTGATTAGAATGAGTGGAGTTAGAGGAGGAAGATTCAACATGAAATGAGGGTTGAGTAGGAGGGTCAACAAAGAGATTTTCTAGGTTAGGAGTTTGTTGATCACCTTGATGCTTAAAAATCATGCAGGTGGTATCTCGAAAGAATCCCATCTTGTGGATTACATCCACATATAATTTGTTATCCCGAGCATCGAGTGAGATCTTAGACTCTCCAGCAAAAGAAACGCCAGAATACTCAAGTATAGCAGTTATGAGAATAACATATGGCAGGGTCCAAAATCACCTATAATAGTCCACATTTGTCTCATTACCATTAATGCCCAATTAATTGACACATTATGTTTAATCACGTACATCAATTGTAGTTCCATATCATTTAATTGCGAATGATTTGAAATCATTTGAACCACGATGTAACTCAAAATGTAATGAAGCAAACGATCCTCTATGTTTAAATTTCCAACAAGTACAATGTTTTGGTTTCTAACAGAATCACCGACAGACCTTTGCTTATGCAGTTCAATATCCCTTTTTGAGTATCTACATATAGAGTTGTAGAAATACATCTTATTATACCCCTCTAAGTCACATTGAATGCTTGATTCTACTACCGTCCCTATGTATAACATATTACCACAAATAGAACTTAAACTTCGGAAGTCTACGACAATTTTTTGCCTTTGATAAAAGAGAAGATATTATTCTTCTTGAAATTTAGATTGCAGTAAAATACCCATACAAGTTGAGGATACTAGGAATAGTGTATTTCATAAAACTCAAATAGTCTTTGTTTCTTAAACAAGGTAGGGAAAATGAAATCACTATTCTCAAAAGAACTTAACATACCATACTTAGGAGTAAAAATGGGTCTTTGCCTGAAGTGCACCTTGAAGATTTTGTGTTATTCCTCGTTAGCCAGAAGACGCACCAATTCCAATGTCTTGACTTCATTAGACGTTTGTTGCCATCCTTAAGTCACATTCGAGCGTTGTTTCTTGGTTCTTGAGAATGAAGCCATGAAGTTGAGTTTTTGATAACTTAGGTTTTGAATGTTTGGAGATTTTGGGTTTTTTTTATTTTGACCTCTAAACACAAAAAATGATGGCAGTAATGTGTTTATAATTGAAAATGTAGTATGAATCAACTAAAAATCACTCAAAATGGTTGAGAAGAGTGGGTTTTTGAAGTTGGGGGGCTACCATGGTTGAGAGAGTGAAAATGGAGAAGATGAAGTTTGAAAAATATGAAATTTTGCTTTAAATAGTGCAGAGTGTAATCAACTACCATTATTGAGCAATCGATTGCTCAAACCTACTATATAGAAAATTAATCGGTTAATAGAAGGTATTAATCGATTGCTCTAATTCATTTATGAATTTGTAGGCTATCTGATGCCATGTAATCGATTACCCTATTGTAATAACAGTTCACATACCCCAAAACAATAAAATTTAAGCAATTTAAAGCACATAGAAGCGCAAGTAGGCATGAGATACATATAATGAAGCATATAAAATATACATAAACATGTTAGGACAAATATGCTTCATAAAGAATGCCTAATTCTCGTCTAAATTTATAAAAAATTTCTTTTAGCTAAAGGATTAGTAAATATATCCTCTAATTGTACACGTGTATCAAAAAATTCCAAGAGAACATCTTTCTTTTGCACATGGCCCTAAGGAAGTGATGCCGTATATCAATATGTTTTGTTCAGGAATGGATAATCGGATTCTTTATCAGGTTTATAACTCTAGCATTATCACATATTAAGGGAATGCATCCTAAGTCTAATCCATAATCTAGCAATTGTTTCTTGAGCCACAACACTTGGACACAACAAATTCCTGCTGCTATGTATTCTGTCTCATCAATAATTAGAGCAACACATACTTGCTTTTTACAAGACCATGAGACTAGAGCATTTCTAAGAATGTGACAAGTACCACTTGTACTTTTCCTCTTCGATTTGCATCCACCAATATCTAAATCTGAATACCCCACCAAGTCACATAGACTTCCTTTAGGATACCATAGTCCTACATCAAGTGTGGCTTTAAGATATTTTAATATTCGTTTCACGACAGTAAGATGTGACTCTTTGGACTTTTATTGATAACATGCACAATGACAAATACTAAACATAATATCATATCTACTTATAGGAAGATAAAGAAGGGAACCAATAATACCCCGATACTTAGAGATGTCAATGCCTTTTCTAGTGTCATCAACTTGGATGTATGTTCTAGAACCCATAGGCGTGGCGATAGGTTTGCAATCATCCATTTGAAAGTGTTTCAGCAGATCCCTGCAACATTTAGGCTGACAAACGGAGATGACATCCTTGAGTTGTTTTATTTGTAGTCCAACAAAATAGTTCAACTTTCCAATCATGGACATCTCAAAGTACCCTTATATATATTTTCTTAGTGAATAATTGAGTATCGACCTTTCCTTTAGTAAATCCTTTATCAAGTAAAAATTTTAATAGATGATCATACCATGCGCGAATATCTTACTTTAAGCCATAGAGAGCTTTATTTAGTTTATAGATGTGAGAGGGATGCTTGTAGTCTTCAAACCCTGGAGTTTGTTCGACATACACTTCTTCATGGATGACCTAAGCTATGACAAGCAAGTAGGAGGTGTCACTGTGCATGGAGCTTAGCCCCTAATAGGCTAGCCACTAGGGGTGGCAAGCTGCTGCCCACCAGCTTTTGGAGGGCCATACAACCCAAGCAAGCAGTTAGGCGGTCAAACAAGGCATTTCGACATTTCTCAGCTTTGCTTATAAAAGGAAGCACAATTCTCCACCATTTTCATCATTGTACATCCCATTTTCTTTTCATTACCGGTTCCACTATTTCTTAAGCTGTTCTTGGGTGTTTCTTTCATAGAAATTCAGAGGGAATGGAGTTGGTAAATGAGGTTCAAAAGCATCTAATCTTTGGATGCATGGCTAATGCTCCCAAATTTGGACTATGGTGTAATTTTCTTGTACTCTTTATCTTCTTCTTCATTTATACAAGTTATTATTTTGGTTATATTCATTCTTTAAGAAGTTCTTCATGTTGTTTTAGATTGATCACCTCTAACTTGATTTTAAGATCTAAAAATGCTTCTTCCTAAAGTGTTGACAAGTGAACTAAAAAGTATAACCTACACCTTAGTTCACTTGCCATATCAAAGCATCTATTTTACGAAACTTGTATTCAAGGCTAAACAATGTTAATAGAGCCTGAAGTAGGGTGGGACAACCTGCTCCAACGTGTGGCATTTAATTATTGTTTAGTGTATTATACAAGGTTTGAAAATCATCTTTTCTAGGCCAGGACACTGGGTGGAAAGTTAAGACATGGTGTATGGTTTAACCAAGGTATAACACATAACTTTCATAAATTCTCATGTTAATATTGTTTAACAAATTATCTCATCACTCTAACCATATTCTCCTCTTGAATTTGTATATACGTAGTTTCTTTACTTTTTCAGGTTTCTTACTTCATAATAACACTAAAACAACTTTATTTGCTAATTTCTTACTTTTGATAAAAGATAAAAAGTATGACTATATTTTTGTTAGGCAATTCGTTGTGGTTCGACATAACCCTATACTATACAATTATTGAATCTTGAAAGAGATGCAAGTATAGTAAAGTGTCATCAATACAGTTTAGTTGTTAAAAACATAGTCTATTCATAAAAGTGCAAATCAATTCATGATTTATAACTTTGTGAATAAAAGCAACATTCAAGAAGTGCAATTCAATCAATGGATTGTTCCTTGACAATAAAAGAGAGAGGAGTTATTTACTTTTGAAAGTGGAAATTGTCAAGTATCACACTATTAGATTGGCTATGTTTTGATGAAGACAAGGATTTTGTTAAAGCTTGTAGATGACTCAACAAATCAACATGTCTTGGATTCAAGAGTTTCATATCTAGATTAGGTTCATTAATAGAGCTATTTTTAGAAGTCTTACATGTGTGCCTTAGATATTGAGTCTAGGTTAGGTAAACCTAGATGCAATTCTCACAAGCCTTAAAAATAATCATTTCATTTACATGAGACATGGCATCTAGATTATTATATGTTCATGCATTAATCATACATGTTACTTGTGCATCTTAGGCATAATATATTGGTAAAGCATAACATATAGGTAGTTTTCCATTTAATTAAATAGCTGAAAAATGTGCCAGTTAATCGATTAAGAAAGGTTTTAATTGATTAACGTGAATTCAGTTTTAACAAATAACTGAAAACTTGAAAACAATTATTCTCAATAGCCCATTAATCAATTAAAAGGGCACTTAATCGATTAACTCGGTCTCAGAAAGGATTTCTATATAAAGTGTGTTTTAAGGTCATGTACCATACATCATATCATTCATTTTTAGATTTGCTATTTGCATATTTCTCACGCTTAATTGTGTCATATAGGCATAGTGAAATGCATTGTGAGATAGTGAGAGATAGTATCATGCTTAGGCTTTAATTGTCATATTATAGCATGTGGTTTAATATGTTTAATTGTCATCTTATTGGATGTAGTTTAATATGTTAAATATTCCTATCTTTTCTTGCATGATTCTTGCATTTCTTTAGGAGAATTTTAGGGTAGAAATTCCGTGTTTCTGCATATTCATATTAACTTGTGAGTTTTGTATAGGGTTTTTAACTGAGTTTCAATTGTAATATTTTGAGCAACATTGTGCTGTATAATATTCTGTTTTGTCCTGTTTTTTGTTGTAATAAGGGAAGTTGTCTCTTGGTGTCTTACCACCTAAGAGATTTAGTGAGTCTTCACCAAGACTTGGAGGTCTTGAATTTGGAACGAGTTCTTGGCTGGGGCTAGATCGCAAGAAAGGTTTTCTTAAGCAATTAGAGTAGTCATACCAAGAAAGTGGGTTCTTGGATTCAAGAAGGGAGCGTCTAAGTGTTTGTATGGGAAGTTTGCATGTAATAATACATTCGATTCAATATTAGTGAAGAAAATCTCCCGAGATCAGAAGGGGAGGCCTGAATGTAGTTTGCAAGTGGACCCGCAAACGAACAAAGATAAAATTCCTTGTTGCAGGTTTTTTCTATCCCAAATCTCTTTACATTTCAAGTCATATTATTGCCTAATATTAGCTGATATTTCGGATACTTTTAATTTGCTATATTTAGTTTAATTCTTTTCAAATATATATGCTTTATCTGTTCTTGAATATCGGCGAGTGGTTGTGCAATAAGTCAATTTGCAACTTGCTATTTTCTGTGAGTTAATCGATTAAGACAACGAGTTACTCGATTAACTGGGGCTTTTTCTAGAATAGGGCTTCAGTGCGAAAAGCGGTAATTGATAACCGCGACACCTATTCAACCCCCCTTCTACGTGTGTTCTGTCCACTAATACCTAACAAGTGGTATCAAAGCTAGTACGATGTGCTAGTTCAACCGCATACGCGTGATCCTTAAGGGAAAACAAAAGGGTTCCACCAACCCCTTTGGCGAAGGATACGCCTACTAGAATGTCTGGATGAAGATATTCATTGAAGCCATTGACTCAGATATTTGGGAATCCATAGTCAACATGCCTTTCATCCCAATGCATCTAGTGGATGATGAATCGAAAGAAAAACCCAAGAGTTTATGGACCGATGATGAACGTAAAAGGTTCAATACAACCTACGTGCTAAAAACATCATCACATCGACCCTGTCTTATGATGAATACTTCCGGGTTTCGCAGTGTCAAAGTTCCAAGGAAATATGGGACACTTTACAAGTGACTCATGAAGGCACTAGAGAAGTCAAGCGTGCCAGGATGAATGCCCTGAAACAAGAGTACGAGGTGTTTCGTATGTTGCCGAGTGAATCTATCGGTGACATGCAAAAGCGATTCATACATATAGTAAACCATTTAGTTGCTCTAGATAAATTTTTTTCAAAGGAGAACTAACTAATATAGTTTTGCATTGTCTTGACAGGAGATGGCAACCTAAAGTTACAACTATAATGGAATCCAAGGATCTTCACTTCATGCCTTTGGCAACATTATTTGGAAACCTTCAAGAGTACGGATGGAACTTGGGCGCTTGACGATGCATGAGGAATCAGATCACAAGAAGAAAGGCATATCTCTGAAAGCAACAACGTGTCAACCTACTGAAGAGAAAGAAGATGTTAAGTCTAATTCAGATATTGATGATGAAACGTTGAGCCTTCTCGTATGAAAATTCGAGAAATTCTTAAAGAAATGAGGCTTTAAACATTTTCAGAAGAAAGAAGCGCGTGAGTCAACTAGAAAAGGCAAAGGTAACAAAGAGCGCTTCACTTGCCATGAATGTGGTAAGCCAAGACACATGAGATTTCAATGTCCTACTTACCTCAAGAAAGTTGATTTATAGAAGAGCACTCCTCGGGACTTCAAGTAAAAGAAGGCGTACATTGTATGGGACGTACTATAGGAGGATATGAGATCAAGCACCTCAGATGTAGAGAAGACCGCCAAGCTATACCTAATGACTAGAACAGATCAAGCTTGCGACTCAAATTCAAAGGAGGTAAATAATGAGGTATACTCTGACACCTCATCTTCTTCTTCTGATGATCCACCTCCTTATGAGGACTTATATAATGCTTATGTCGAATTGCATGAAGAAGTAAAGAAATTAGCTAGGATTAGTTCTGATAGAAAACGAGTAATCCTTCTAAATGAACAAAAAATAGTTTTATTATAGAAAGAATTAGATGAGCTAAAACTTGAGAATGAAACCTTAGATCTAATATTTTCCTGTAATACATGCAATTGCTCAAATAATAAATTATGTTAATCAATTGTCTGTGAGTCTTGCGAAACTTTGAGAGTCAAAATCAATTAAACATTATGCTTAGTCAAACTAAAAATGTTGCTGACCATACTGGATTAGGATATATTCCCCTTATGCGTTGGAAAATTCCATATAGGAAACCTGTAACTTGACCTATTAAAAAGTTTTACAATAAGAAAGTTCCTACATGTTTTTATTGTGGCACACATGACAACACTTCCTACTCTTGCTATATTAGGAAGTAAGGTATACCTAGTGGTTTATATGCCTGGATGAAAAAGGGAGATAACTCTCTGGTTACTAACAAAAAAGGACCAAATATAAATTTGGTAACAGAAAAAGGCAAGTGATCTATTTTACAAGTATGTCAACGAGCACACGGGAAACATTGGTATCTTGGTAGTGGATGGTCGAGGCATATGACAGGTGATAGATTGAAATTCCTAGATCTAACATTGAAAGAAAAACGATTTGTCATGTATGGAGACAACAACAAAGGAAAGGTACTTGGCACCGGGACAATTGGCAACTCAACTCAGGCAGTGATTGAGAATGTACTATACGTTGAAGGCCTGGAGCACAATCTATTGAGTATCAGCCAACTCTACGACAATGGCAATTGTGTATCTTTCGACTTTGATTGTTGCTTAATTCGTGACAATTTATCTAATAAGGTCAAATTTGTTGGATATCGTATTAATAACATCTATATGGTTAAGCTAGAAGATGTAACGACATTATTTTCAAAATGTTTTATATCTAAAGAAGATGATATCTGGCTTTGCATAGGCGCGTCGCTCATATTAATGTAAAACATCCAGATAATCTATCTAAAAATGATTTGGTTGAGGGTCTGCCAAAACTTGATTTTAAAACTCAGGAAACTTGCGATACTTGTAAAAAATGTAAATAAGTTAAAAACTCTATTGTTTGGACCTTCACAAATAATAAGGGTTGGTGGTAGTTTCTATGCTTTAGAAATTGTTGATTATTTCTCTAGATCCATATGGATACTATTTTTATCTTGTAAGAGTGATGCATTCAAATCTTTCAAAAAACTTGCCAAACAAATTCAAAATCAGTATAATCTTAAAATAGTATTCATTCGATCTGATCATGGTGGCGAGTTTGAAAACCACCAGTTTGATAAATTTTGTCATACACATGGTATCATGCCTTAATTCTCTGCTCCTCATACTTATGAGTTGTTGAGAGGAAGAATCGAGTTCTAGAGGAGCTTGCTAGAACCATGCTAAACGAAAGCAAGGTTTCTAAGTACTTATGGGCTGATGCAGTGCATACTGCTTGCTATGTGATAAATCGTATACTCTTGAGGCCTACTTTTTTGAAAACTCCTTATGAACTTTTAAAAGGCCGAAAACCTAATATTGCTCATTTTCATGCTTTCGGATGTAAAGGCTTTATTTTAAATAACGGAAAAAGAGCGCTAGGAAAATTTTACTCAAAAGCGGATGATGGAATATTTAATTGTCATCTTATTGCATGTGGTTTAATATGTTAAACATTCCTATCTTTTCTTGCATGATTCCTGCTTTTCTTTAGGAGAATTTTAGGGTAAAAATTATGTGTTTCTGCATATTAATGAACTCATACATATTCATGTTAACTTGTGAGTTTTGTAAAGGGTTTTTAGTTGAGTTTCAATTGTAATATTTTGAGCAACATTGTGCTTTATAATACTTTATTTTTGCACTATTTTTTGTTGAAATAAGGGAAGTTGTTCCTTGGTGTCTTACCACCTAAGAGATTCAGTGAGTGTTCACCAATACTTAGAGGTCTAGAGTTTAGAACGAGTTCTTGGTTGGGGCTAGATCACAAGAAAGGGTTTCTTAGGGGATTAGAATAGTCAAACCAAGAAAGTGGGTTCTTGGATTCAAGAAGGGAGCGCCTAAGTGTTTGTATTGGAAGTTTGCATGTAACAATACATTCCATTAAATATTAATGAAGAAAATCTCCCGACATCAGAAGGGGAGGCCTGGATATAGTTTACAAGTGGACCCGCAAACGAACCAGGATAAAATTCCTTGTTGCAGGCTTTTTCTATCCCTAATCTCTTTCCATTTCAAGTCGTATTAGTGCCTAATATTAGCGGATATTTTGGATATTGTTAATTTGCTATATCTAGTTTAATTATGTTCAAATATATATACTTTATCTGTTGTTGAATATCGGTGAATGGTTGTGCAATAAGCCATTCTGCAACTTGTTGTTTTCTGTGAGTTAATCCATTAAGACAGAGAGTTAATTGATTAACTAGTGCTTTTTCCAGAATAGGGCTTCGGTGTGAAAAGTGGTAATTGATAACCGCGACACCTATTCAACCCCTCCCCCTTCTAGGTGTGTTTTGTCCACTAATACCTAACAACTTCCGGTCATTTATTCATTAGGGTTAACTAGAACTATTTTATACCAACCTTTCATAAGAAATTGTATGGTTAACTTAATAAAAGGAGACCAACCTCTATGGTATAATTAACTAGAACCCGAAAGGGAGTAAATAAATAAAGTCATCACTCAATAAAATATTCATCTCTCATCACTCTAATTTTAAATAACTTGCAAACTTATAAAATCTACTTTCAGAAATAACAAGAATCCAGTGTTGATCCTCTCTTGCATCATCAATCTTGGATAGTTGCACTTGAGAAACAAAAGCCTTGTTTAGAAAAGTATCTTTCAATTTTAGGCTAGTAGTAACTCCTTTACTTATATCACTAATGACGTTATTAATAGAATGATATCGATGGGCTCTCCATTCATTATGTAATTCAGAATGAATATGCTCTTCTTGTGATGATAAAATATCATCTATTTTCAAATGCTCTTGTTGGCTGTAAAATCGCTAATATGATTTTCCAATGATGAACTAGGAAAGTCATCATCATCAACCATGGATATTTATTCCAAGGTTGGATTAGATTTATTAAAAGTTACATGAATGGGTTCTACCATGGCCATTGTTCTCCTACTAAATATTCTAAAAGCTTTTCTTGTAAAGAATAGCCAAGGATAATTCCTTCATCGGCTTTTGCATCAAACGTTTCTAAGTTTTCCTTTCCATTATTTAGCACATAACATTTGCAGCCAAATACATACAAGTGATAAATTTTTGGTTTTCTACCTTTGAAGAGTTCATAGGGGGTGTTCTTTAGAATAGGTCTAATTAAAACTCGGTTGGAAACATAACATGTCGTACTAACTGCATCAGCTCAAAAGTGTTTTGGGAGATTAGTTCTGTTCAACATTGTACGGGCTAGTTCTTCCAAATATCTATTCTTTCTCTATACAACACCATTTTGTTGTGGTATTCCAGTAACATGTGACCATATTCCACATAGTTTAGGTAACCTGTTACCTAGATATAGTAACATGTTACTCAGGTGAAGTAACTTGTTACTTAGCATTATTGAAATTGTTTCAAGACTTGTTCAATTCTTTTGAAAATAGTTTTGGTTCCTTTGAATTTCTTTGGGCATTGCTACTAATTATAAATTGAGCACAAGGATATAAGTACCTATTTTAAGACGTCAACTCTAATTCTCTTGAAGCTTGAATCTTTTATGTCTTCATTGTCTTCTTCCGTTTCTTCTTCTTGTGATGTTGGTGTCTTAATCAAAACCGTTCCAAGGTTAGGAGCAAGATTTCTTTAGAGTATGGGTGGCTGATAGTATTTGTTGGTGCATACACATGGAGGTGGGATCATACCAACAATAATGCACCAGATCTCCTGCAAATGGGACCTTTACATGCAGCTTATCAAATTTGATGGCACCTACACTTGCATGTGTAATTATACTAGCATTGTTACATTGAACAACACTAGAACTCTCCTGCTTTCTTTATACGAGGATAACACTAGAGGGATGAGTTTAAGAGGTTAATACAAGCCAAAGGCTAGAAGCATGAGTCTTAAAGAATAACAGATACAAATGGCTAGATAGTTGCACCTTCTAGGATGAATGAGGTGAGGCTATAGTATTACAAGATTGGCAAAGGGGTCAAGACGATGGAATTCCATGAAAATAAGGACAGGACTAAAGGGACTCATGAGCCATGTATGTCCACTTCTTTCTAGTGGCCTGTCCAAAATTAAGAATTTCTGAGCCGTGGAGACATGTCCGATAACTGTGGCTTATAGCATTTGATGGCACAGATAGTTGTAGTTGCAACCTTACCAACACTATTGTAGTGAATCCCATCAGTACTTTGTTAGCTTTCGTTGTATCTTACAAGACGACCGAGGTTGGCCTAAAGTATTACAGGACTGGAAAAATTAGCAAGAAGATGAAATTTCGTGAGAATGGAGGTTGTGCATGGGTCTTGAAGGGACCGATGATTCATGTATGGTGAGAATGATTCACATTGTGGAAGAGAAACATATTGAGACAAAAAATTTCTGAAGAGGAACAAAACTTTGAAAAGGTGTCTAAGTATGTAGCTTCACTACCATACGTACCACTAATTCCTTTTCCCTAGAGATTTGTGAAGGTAAAATTAGATAAGAAATATGGGAAAATCATAGATATCCTTAAGAAATTATATCAATTTGCCCTTAACCGAGGTACTATAGGAGATTCCTGCGTACATGAAATCTCTTAAGGATATTCTATCTAAATTGAGAATACTTGAGGATTATGAAACAATTACTCTAGTTGAGGAGTTTAGTGCTTTAATTCAAAATAAATTGCCTCCTAAACTAAAAGATCCTGGTAGTTTCTCTATCCTATGCTGAATTGGAAAGACTAATTTTGAATGTGCTTTATATGACTTGGGGGTAAGTGGGAGCCTCATGCCCTTATCCGTGTGTAAAATATGAAACGTGGGTGAACTAAAACCCACTACAATATCACTTCAACTAGTGGATAGGTCAATTAAATTCCCTATGGGCATTTTAGAGGATGATCCTATCCAAGTTAAGATTGTTTTTAGCTTTTATTTCTCTTTGTTCGGGTTGAGCGGGTATGTTGGCTATGTTGTCTAGTTTGGATGGATTGATGCCAAAAATAGCATAAATTGGGTGCAAGAATATGGATTTCGGTGTTGAGGCTATATAGAGACCAATTGAACGGCCAAAAAAAGTCACCCTTGAGCCTGGATCGAAGAGAAGCAACTTGAAGTGATGACGCTACATACACCCACGATCGTGGATGTTATATTATGTTCCTATTTTTTAGATTTGTTTTGTTGGGTGTAGGCCAATATTTTGTAATTAGTGTTAATGTGGGTTCTCCCTCAAGGATTGAACACACTTTACATTACAATTCTCTTATTTAGAATTTGGTATTCTCTTCTCCATCAAGAGTGAGTAATTCCCTTTGTTTCTAGTACTGGGGCTATGCTCTTCTACATTCGATAGACACTTTTTCTTACTTTTAATTCGTTGAGTGTTGTGATTAGAATCATTAACCTGAGTTTTATTCATGTGAGTTGTCTGGCAAACAAATTATACCTCTTTGATACATTGAGGAAGGACCGAGAGGTGAACCCAACTATCTGACAATTCAATTATTCAAACAAGAATCCTAATTCATGAGAGTAGTCTTAGGATTCTTGGTGGTTTCAGGAATTTACCTTTTGTTACTACGAAGCTATTGGATAGGAAGATACAAGGAAAAGGTTCGATTGATAACCATACCATGAGAGTAGGTGTGACTTCAACTGAGTACACGTGTTGGAGATCAAGAGAGGATGAAACATACTGAAGAGAAATTCACCTTCAGAACTTAAAGTTCACCAAATGGAGCAAAATATGGATTTGCAAGTGTAAATGCGGTAACCCTTATCCTAGGAACTCTTCTTAAATTAGATTTCAACCATTTTTCTTAATTTCATAATTATTCTTGTCAATTGTTTATTTCTTCTAAATTCCCTTTTAATTTCTTTTTGAGTTAAGTATAAATTAAATTTTATAATTAAAATAGTTTTCTAGTCCTCGTGGGATTGATATTTTACTACTTGACGACATAATCGTACACTTGCAATTTTCCCTATCAAGTCCACGAGGGAATTCCATGAAAATAGGGTGCAAGATGAAGGAATACGACAAAAATTGGTTGTTTCTCATGGGTCATGAATGGATGGATGAGCGATTTCGGTTGGCTTTTCTCTATCGACATGTTGGAAATCAAGTATATTTGAGGTGTGGAGATAGGTCTGGTAACTACGACTTATAGCATTTGATCGTGCATACACTTGCAGGTGCGATCATACCACGACTAATGCACTGGATCCCATCAGTACTACCATGTCTCTCGTTGTTCGAGGATATCGCTAGATGGACAATTTTAGAGAATAAAGAAAGTCGGACGCTAGACAATTGCACCTTTTGGGATGAACGAGGTGAGTGTAAATTATCTCTTGACTCAAAAAGAAGCCAAGATGGTGGAATTCTACGAATATATGAGGTTTCACATGGTTGTTGAAGGGTCCAATGAACCATGTATGGTGGGCCTATTGTAGGGTCCAATGAACCAACTAGCTTGGACAACATATTGCAGGCTATGTTGCATGGATGTTGACACCTCCTACTTGGCTGTTTAGAACATATGTCATGCATGAGGTCATGTTCTTGGTCTTCAAGTAATGAATAGGCAAGTTGCTTGATGAGTTGGCCAAGCTTTCCTCATGGCTAGGTTTCCTTACCTGCTTGGGCGCCTGGCCCCCTTTTGGCCCACGAATCCCTGGCTGGTTGGTTCCTTCATGGTGAATGAACCTACCTTTCTTCAAGCCAAAGCAACCTTTGTTCCTTAGTTTTTGACTTGGCACTTTGAGCAAGATTTCTTCAAGTCTAGGTAAACTTTTGAGATGTGCTTTTCTTTGCATACCTAGCTTAGGCTTCTTGAAGGTGAAGTAAGGTAATTTTCTTCAAGCGTAAGTCATCTTTTTTTTTTGTGACAAGCTAAGCACACAACATTCCATACTTGGCTTGTATTTTTTGAGCATTTCCTTTTGAACTTTTGGCTTGTGATTTGGCATGAATTCTTGGATATCTTTTGGATTAATTCTTTTCAACAATTTCCAACAAAATTCACGAGAAACTTGGACAAGAGGTGATCAAAATAAATATGTTTCAAAAACACAATTTATCTAAAGAGTGGTGAATTAAGTTGGTTTTCACATTTTTGCATAGGATAAGTGTCATGAAAAGTGTATGAAAATTAGGTATTTTTGGCACTTATCAACTCTCCCCAACTTAAGACTTTGTTTGTTCCCAAATAAAAGAAAAATAACAACTACTTGGCTTTTAGGAAAAATTTAGTTTGGACAAGATCAAAACTATGCATCATTTTAAAGTTTCATGAGATGTGTTTATGATCATGTGATTTTAACTCATAATGCTTCAAACTAAGAATGAACACATCTTTTCAAAAATTCATTTAGAACTTCACTTATAGAAAATGTTATCAATCAAAGAGATGCATTTTCACACATGGTTCAAGAATGGAACCAAATGGGTAAATGTTTCACTCAAAACTGAACTTGTTTGGTTTGTAAGAATTTAATATTTTTTTTCTTCTCAACACTTACTTTGATTGCAAAAATATTTCAAGGATCATTAAGGTCTTCCTAAGTTTGTAATGAGGTTTGGCTATCAAATAAATTTGTTTTTCAAGATATTCAAAGACACTTTTCAAGTTAAAATAGAGCAAAATAATTTATCTGTTTAAATTTTTGTCTCTTTTCAAATTTTTCACTTTTCTTCTTTTCCTTCCTTTCCTCATTCTTTTCTTGATAATTTTGTGTAACCTTTCATGATTTTTCTCAATACCTTTGTACTCCTTTTTGTTTTTGGAGCGTTTCTTTACATTTTTTGATTTGTAAAGAGATTGATAATTTTTGTTTTAAACACTTTGTTACATGGCCAACAAATCCCCCCAACTTAATGTTTTCCATCAAACTTCTTTTTGAAAAATGCTCTCTTTTTACTTAGAAAAGTATAGGAGATTTCATTTTTTGTTTTTTAGGCTCAAGGGTTATGTTTGAAAAATAATTTTTCTTTTTAAGGCTCAAAGGGGTTAATAAGGGATATTCCTATTTTTGGTTGGCCATTTTATGTCAAGTGGCCCATTCTAATTGGAAGAATTTTCCTTGATCATTTCCTATCAAATTGTGTGCAACCAAGTAAAGAAATATTCGAACAAAATCAATTGTGAAAAACCAAAAAGTTTCTCACTAAGCTCACATAACTTTTGTGTTTGGCTTACACTCCCTCACATGGTTGGTTTATGTACAACTCTTTGATTTTCAAACAAATTCACAAGTTCATGATAAATGATTTTCCAAAAAGTTTACATTTTATCAAAGTTATGACATTATGAATTAATCACAAAAATTTACGATTTTCATCTCATTTTGCTAATCAAAGCTTGTTAATTTACAAAGTAAGTGATCTTGTTAAAAAAAGTTTAAGCCAATTTGTGTTATCTACTAAGTTTAGTTTCAACAATTTCATTTTTTTTTAAACAAATTATCAAAAATAAAAGAAGTAAACACACAACTTAAAAATTAAACACACTAAACATAAATAAAAAAATTAAAGCAAGTAAACACACTAAAAAATTTAAAAAGCAAACAAACACACTAATTGTGTTTTAAAAACACACCAAAATGAATTCATTTCAAAATGTTATGCACACTTCCCCCAACTTAAGTTCTCGACTTGTCCTCAAGTCATTTTGAAAATAAGGAAGTTTGCGTAACATTTTCAAAGAAATAAAATTAAAAACTCACCAAATTTTTTAGGAGAACTTGGAATTCCATTCTCCTTGATTTTTACTATCCTCTCCAAGATAGTAGTGCCTTTGAGCCAAATCCTCCTTTTTGTCTGTTTATCTTTGGACTTGTTTTCTTGTAAATCATTAGAACTTGCAATTTCTTTTTCCTTGAGTTTAGTCTTACAATTTACATGAGTTTTTGAATGTCTAAAACATTATGTTAATTAATAAAATTTCATTGACAGAAATTCTAATCAAATATCCTGCTTTTTTTATGATAATTAAGTTTACAGAAATTGTTTGAAGCATGTTCCAAGTCCAAATGATAAATGGAAATCCAAACAAAATTTTGTGGAAATCCAACAGAAAGATATCAATTCAATCAGCCACAAATAAATCCATCCAGAAGTTCATGAATTTATTTTGTTAAATGGAAAATCAAACAACAACTTAGTATACCAAATAGCACACTTTTTTAGGAGTTCTCTAGTTTGGAAAAAAAATAATTTTTGGCACAAATTTATCAAGCATGCTCTTAGTTTTAAAAAATTTATTTCTCAACTTTAAAATTATCAACTAAATCATGTTCGTGGAGATGTAGGTTCAAGTATCACAATAATACATGTGAATCAAAAAGTGCATCGTGAATACTTAACCTTTAAGTAGCCTCCCTTTTTGACTTTTTGAAGAGAATGAATGGGTGTGCATTTTAAATGCAATGTAAGGGCTTCCTGGACCCCCTTTCCTACCCATCCAGCTCCCTAGTCACGCGGTTTGGCACACCCAAAGTAGGTGAGTCAGCAGCTTGTCCCATCTTGGCCAGTTAGCTTGGTCAACCTATTGTAGGCTATGTTGCATGCATGTTGACACCTCCTACTAGGCTATGTAAATTGTATATAACTCCACCTTCTATCCAAACGTAAGTGAATTTCAGGGAGTAAAATGATTACAATCACTAGAAGAGTGAGACAAAGCCAAGTCACAAGGCAACAAGCACATAGAAAAAGAATGACCAAACATGCACCAAGTCGGTAAGTGTGGCCAAGCTAGGTGCTAGGCGGGTGTGTGAGGGAGGAAGGGGTTGCTTGATCTTGAAGAGAAGCAAACCCTCTCATGAAGTAACTCAAGCTAGGCTTGTTCATACTTCATCCAAGCTTGACTTAGACCCCAAGGAAGATCAGCCAAGTGTGACATCAGTCATGACCCAAGTGTTGAAAAATGCGAGAGATTTCACTAAGCCAAGAATCCCCCCTAACAACAAAACGTGTCACTTCGTTGAAGGGTTTTCCTGGTTGTTGCAAGTTTATTTTATTTAGAGTGATGAGTGTTGAAAAATTTATTTCTTTGGTGACTTTATTTATTTACTCCCTTTTGGGATTTCTTTTAACCATACGATAAAGGTCGATCTCATTTTATTAAGTTAACCATACCATTTCTTATGAAAGGTTGGATTCAAAGAATAAAATGAACAAAAGAATAAAGTTAGAAGTGAAAGTAAATGTTAGTTGCGGACTGAAAGTAAATGTTAGTTGCAGAAAGTAAATGACAAAAAGTAAATGTTAGTGGTAAGATTATTATTCATCACTATTTATTTGTTAAGTAACAATCCGTTGATTGGATTGCACTCTTTTGCATATTATTTCTACGTACAAAGTTACAAATCATGAATTGGTTTGAACTTAAGATTTTAGGAATATTTTATTCAACAAATAAAATTTATAAGTCAACACTTTACTACATTGGATAACAAAAATAATGCTGAACAAAATTTTTATTAACAAGGAAACATAAACTAATTTTCACAAATTCTTGAGAAGAAAATTGCTTTGAAACATGGAATTATTTCTAGACTCAAATGGTTTTGAAAAACATTACAAGTTATGTGTTATATTTTTGGTTAATTCCACACACCATTTCTAAATCCTTCATCTAGTGTCCTAGTATGATAAGATGATTTTCAAACCTTATGTAATACACTAAATAATAGTTAAGTGCCACTCGTCGGAGTAGCTTGTCACACCCTACTTCAGGCTCCATTAACATCATTTAGCCATGAACATAAGTTGCTTAACAAAGGTGCTTGATATGGCAAGTGAACTAAGGTGTAGGTTATACTTTTTAGATCACTTGTTAACACTTTAAGAAGAAGCATTTTTGGATCTTTAAATCAAGTTTTAGGTGATCAAGATAAAACCTAATTAAGAACTTCTCAAAGAATCAAAACTTAACTAAAAATAAGAACTTGGATGTATTGAAATCAAAAGATGATACAAATGAGGAAAAGAAATAAAAGTACACCATAATCCAAAATAATGTATAGGAGCATAAGCCATCTATCCAAGGTGGAGATACTTTTGGAGCCAAATCAAATTACAAAATTCTGCTTTTGTATCACATTGGCCATTTCCTTTTCTCCTCTTGAATTCTAAGTAAAAATTACAAGAATTTTCCAAGAACAAGCTTAAAACCGTGACTAGAGTTTGTAGAGAGAAGAAGTGAAGAAGAATAATGTGTATTGAAGTGTTTTATGAATGGAATGTGAATTTAATTCCTTTGAAGAGTGGGGAAAGGCCTCTATTTATAGGCAACCGTGACTGCATGGCCCCCTTCCTAATCCATGATGGGCGTACTAAATCCTTCAGCATGGGTGTGGTCCATGACAAAGCAGTTGTCTACTTCAGCAGGTTGGCTTGTTTGATGCTTGAGTCTAACTGTGTGAGGCTTGTGTCTAACCGAGCCAAGTTGAAGCCAGGTCAGCTGGGCGGTGCTAAGTGTCCACACTAGGCTGTTTAGTGAGCAATTTCATGTTGTTGGTCCATGTTTGTGGTCAAGCACTTAGCTTGCCATGTGTGCATCAAAAGTGGCTTATGTGGACACCTCCTTGCTTGAGTATTTCTTGATTTTTTTCTTCTCTTCAATTTATCCTAGAAACTTCACACACAGACAATTTATCTAAAAAGTGTTGAATTAAGTTGGTTTTGCATGATTTGCATAGGATAAGTGCCATGAAAAGTGTATGAAAATTAGGTATTTATGGCACTTATCAAATCCCCCCAACTTAAGACTTTGTTTGTCCTCAAACAAATGTTAAAGCACATCAAAATTACATTGGCTAAATTTCATGATTAGATTGACATGATTCCAAATTTTGCTATAAGCATGCTCAAATTTTTTAATGATATTTTTCAAGATTTGTGAAATTCACACTTTATGCTTCAAACATCAATTTTTATGCTTATGTTCATAAAAAATTGTGTAACAAAATCAAAGTAAAAAATTTTGAATTCAAAAAGTGTTTTGTTGTGCACACAAGTTCAAAGATAGAACTTTTCAAGGGATGTAAGTGTTTCACTCAATATTCAACCATTTGAATGTAGTAATTTGTATTTGGTCTTTGTCTTACCTATTCTTTTAAATTGCATATTCAATCAAGGATCACTAAGGACTTATTTTCGTTTGTAATGAGACTAGGTTTGACAAATTCATAGTTTTTATTGGATAAGCAAATTTATTTCAAGAGAGCAAAAAATTTCAAAAATTTAAGCACTTCACTTTTGCTTTCATTCATAAATTCTTCCCAACCTTTTATGTTTTGAACCATGGCTCTTTTGGCTTTTTCATTGTATTTTTCAATCTCTTTTTGTTTCTATTTTTAACAACTTTTGTTACTTTTTGTAAAGAGATTGAAAATTCTTTTTATTTTTCATTTTCAAGAAGCCAAGCCTACCAATTTCCTCCTAACCTTTTTCAATAATTTCCTCCAAGCCACGCAACCTTTGTCAATAATTTCATTTAGCAAATTCAATTCCTTTTCTGAAAATTTTTGAGTTTTTTATGGACAAACAAATTACTTTCTAAATAAATGTACATTCTACAAAAAAATTATCATTTTCACATATTCATCAACCATGTTCCCCCACTTTAAATGATGGCTTGTCCTCAAGCCAATGAAAAAAATTGTTTTGAAAGGAGATGTTTGATGAATATGGAAAATTAAAAAACATAACTAAACTACTGAAAGAAATTTGCAAACAATTTAAATCACACAAAATAATTCAAACTAAAATTAAAAACAAGGAAGAATATAACTAACCAACCACTGGGTTACCTTCCAATAAGTGCTCGTTTAACATCAATAGCTTGACGCCTATTTCAATTGTAGAGGTTATTCTGATACAATTCTGATGATGAAGCTAATTCATCACCCAAGTATGGTTTTAACCTCTGTCCATTCACTATCCAAGTCATTTGAGAGTTTGTATCTTCCAATTCGACTGCTCCATATTCTTTAACATTTTTTATGACCTTGTAAAAATCTTTACTTTGAATCTTAGATGAATGCTACTTTTTAGCCTTTTATTTATACAATCTTGAAGATTCATAAGCTTGGAACCTCATTTCCTCTAATTGATGTAATTGATTCTATCTTGTTGTTCTTGCATCATTCAAATCAAAATTTAAAAACTTAAGTGCCAAATAGGCTTTATGCTCCAATTCAACTGGTAGAAGACAAGCTTTGCCATAAACTAGTTGGCATGGATTTTGGCCTAATGGTGATTTAAATGCATTTCTATATGCCCATAAAGTATCATCCAACTTTTGTGACCAATCTTTCCTTGAGGAGGAGACTATCTTTTCAAGAATTCTTTTCAACTCTCTATTGGATACTTCAGCTTGTCCATTGGTTTGTGGGTAATAAGGTGACGCTACCATATGTCTAACATTATAAAATTCCAAAACCTTGTGTAATTGGGAGTTTACAAAATGAGATACCCCGTCACTTATGAGTATTGTTGGTGTTCCAAAGCGGGTACAAATATTCTTTTTCAAAACTTTTATAATTGTTTTTTCATCCGCTTTTGGTGTTGATAATGCTTCTACCCACCTAGAAAGATAATCAATAGCCACCAAGATATATTCATTTGAAGATGATGATTGAAAATAGACCCATGAAATCAATACCCCAATGATAAGTTCCAAAAATACCTAAATTTCATACACTTTTATGGCACTTATATTAAGCATAATTGAGAAAAACCAACTTCAAACAATTCTTTTTGGAAAAAATATCACAATCTTGTATATTGGTGTTTGTATTTCTTTTTCATGTGTTTTGTAGGATTTAGAGAAAAAAAGAAAAGAAAAGAGAATAAAGACTCATGGTCCAAGTTGAAAAAGAAGTCAGACTCAAGGTGCTTAAGTAGGCAGCTGAGCGTGGAGCAAGCCACGCTCAGCTGACCTGAACACCAACCTGACCTGGACACCAACCTAGCAAAGACTAAGCTGCTCAAGCAATCAGCTGAGCGGACCTACTTGACCGCTCAGCCTAGCACCAGACAAAACCTGACACGGTCAGAACTCAAGCTTAGCACGATCAGACAAAGCCTGGCACACGCCCAAGCTGCTCAAGCAGCAGCTTAGCGGTGCCACATGTGTGCTCAGTGGTGTGCACCCAGACTTGACTTAGCCATCAATAAAACCATGAAGTCACCAATGACATCACTTCAAGTAGCCCACCATAGGCTTTTCAGAGTAGCTCACGATAGCTGGTACCTTAGCTCACAGCTAGCTTTGGTGAGTCATGCTTAAGGAGGTGACAACATTTTCTTTCTCTTTTGTATATTTTTATTTTTCCTTTTGTACATCTTTATTTTTATGTTTTGTACATTTGAAAAAATTAAAAACTCAAAGAAAAAAGTGAATTAGTGGAGTGGAAACCCACTAATTAAGAAAGCTTTTATTGTTGTTATAAAAATATTAGGAGATGTGGAGGTACCCCTCATCAACTTTTTGAAAAGAACAACATAAAAGGGATTGAAATAAACAAGAATTAGTGGCTGGACTTTTTCTTCATGAAGGGAATCCACTTGAATCTTTAAAGGTTAAGTATTCATCATGTAGTTTTTGATGATGATACTTTATCTTGTGATACTTTAACCAAACATCTCCATAAATATGCCTTAGTAAATGATTTTGAAATTGTCAAATGAATTTTTATAACTAAGAGCATGCTTGTTACATTTGTGCCAAAAATAATTTTTTTCAAACTTGAGAACTCATAAAAAGTGTGTTATTTGGTTCACCATTTAACAAAATAAATTCATAAAATTCTGAATGGATTTATTTCTGGATGTTTGGTGTGATAAAATGTGTTTTGAAGTTCCATAAATTTTGTTTGGACTTCCATTTTATCACTAGGATTTGAAATTATTTTCTAAACATCAACAAATTGGCATCGCTGTTGGGGACAACTTGTTGAGGGGGAAAAACCTCTCTCTATCAAAAAATATCTTTCAACACCCAACAGTCAAAAATTTCTATATCCAAAATATTTTGCAAGGGCATTTCATTTCTTTTTCCAATTCCGCCAGATCTTTGGCATGCATTACATTTTTGAACAAAAGTTTTTGCATCTTTAAAAATAGAGGGCTAGAAAAAACCATATTGGAGGACTTTTGCAGTAGTTCTTTCTCAATTATAGTGTCCTCCATAAGCTGAACTATGTTAATGCCATAAAATTTTATGAGCCTCCTTTGAATCAGCACATCTTCGAATTATGTTGTCAGTTCCTTCTTGGAATAAATATGGCTCGTCCCAGACATAATGGTTAACTTCCTTGAGAAAATTTTCATTTTGATGATAATTTAAATGATCGGGAATAATTCCTGAGGCTTTGTAGCTAGCTATATCAGCAAACCATGGTCGTTCTTGAAGGAAAAATAGCTTTCATCCGGAAATGTTTCCATTATTTTCTCTCCTTTCGTGACTTCTTCCTTGATTAATTGTGACAAGTGATCTGCCATGAGATTATCTTTCCCGCTTTTGTCATGAATTTCCAATTTAAATTCCTGCAAGAGTAGCACCTATCGTATTAACTATGGCTTGGAGTCAGGTTTCTTTATGAGATATTTGATTGCGGCATCATCAGTATAAACAATATTTTTTTCCCCAGTCAAATAACTGCTAAATTTTTCCAATGCGAATACAATATCTAGCAATTCCTTTTCTGTAGTGGCATAGTTAATTTGTACCTCATTTAAAACTTTGCTAGCATAATGTATTGCATGGAACACCTTCTCCTTCCTTTGTCCCGAAACTGCACCAACTATGTAAACACACATTAGTTCAAAAAATAGATCTGAGTTTGGTGCAATAAGGACAAAGGCAATTTCGAAGCATTTTTTTGAAGTTTTGAATGCTTCTAAATAGGATTCATCAAAATTAAAAGTAGAATCTATAAGGAGAAGATTGCAAAGGG
Source organism: Lupinus angustifolius (assembly GCF_001865875.1). Lineage (NCBI taxonomy): Eukaryota > Viridiplantae > Streptophyta > Magnoliopsida > Fabales > Fabaceae > Lupinus > Lupinus angustifolius. The sequence continues at coordinate 24,717 of NW_017721487.1, read as the reverse complement.
GTTTAGCTGTTTCAGAGAAATCTTTGATGAAGTGGCGGTAGAATCCAGCATGTCCTAGAAAGCTTCTAATGCCTTTAACATTTGTTGGTGGAGGAAGCTTCTCAATGACTTCTACTTTTGCCTTATCGACTTCTATTCCTTTTGCTTGAAATCTTGTGCCCCAACACAATGCCTTCGGTGACCATGAAATGGCATTTTTCCCAATTTAGTACTAGGTTGGTCTCAACACATCTTTCTAAGACTGTCTCTTGATTCTTCAGGCATAAATCGAAAGATCTCCAAATACTGAAAAATCATCCATAAAGACCTCGATACATTTCTCCACTAAGTCTGTGAATATAACTAACATGCATCTTTGAAAATAACTAGGGCATTACACAATCCAAATGGCATCTTTCTGTAGGCGTAGATACCAAAAGGACAAGTGAATGTTGTCTTTTCTTGATCTTGTGGATCCACAACAATTTGGTTGTATCCCGAATAACCATCTAAGAAATAGTAGAAGGCCCACCCTGATAATCTTTCTAGCATCTGATTCATGAAGGTCAGGGGAAGTGGTCTTTTCGGGTGGTTGCATTGAGTTTGCGGTAATCTATACATACCCTACAACCAGTAACAACTCTGGTTGGAATGAGTTCATTGTTGTCATTTCGAATTACCGTTAGTCCTCCTTTCTTCTGCACCACTTGAACAAGACTTACCCATTTACTGTTTGAAATGGGGTAAATCATTCCACGTTCTAACATTATCACCAATTCCTTCCGAACAACTTCTTTCATTGTCGAATTAAGTCTCCTTTCGCGTTGAGCTATTGGTTTGAAATCACCCTCCATCATGATTTTGTGCATACAGTAACAAGGACTGATTTCTTTTAAATCTTTCAAAGTCCAACCCATCGCCTATTGGTGCCTCTCCAAGACTTGTATCAGTTTGTTTTCTTTCAAGGTGGAAAGTGAGCTGCTGATGATAACTAATTTGTTGAGGTTGCCTTTTAGAAATGCATACTTTAAATGTGAAGGTAACTGCTTCAATTCTAGCTCTTGTTCTTTCTTACCATCTTCACCTTGATTAGTTTCAGGCTTTGTTATCGGAGAAATTTGATCATCAGAAAAATTTCTGATCAGTTTTTCTTTTACTTCCTCCTCCAAATTGAGTTCTTGCATCTACCAAGAATCATTAGGTTGAGGCTATTCTGAGCATATTTCTGCAAGGATATCGATTTGAAAACATTGCCCCTTATGTCTTGGGTGATGCATTGCATTGAAAATGTCAAACTGAATTTCATCATTTTCTACTCGAACTATCAGTTTGCCATTTTCCACGTCTATCTCCATTTTTGTTGTTCTCATGAATGGACGTCCCAGAATGAGTGGGTTTTCCACATCTTTGGATATGTCAATTACAGCAAAATCTACAAGAATCAGGAATTTATCCACTCTTACCAACACATCTTTTGCAACCCCTTCCGGATATTTGATGGATCTGTCAAATAGTTGTAGAGACATTCTGGTTGGTTTTAGTTGCAGTCATCCTATTCTCATCATCATTGAAAGGGGCATCAGGCTAACACTTACTCCAAGATCAACTAGTGTTTTGCCTATATAAACTTCCCCAATTATGATTGGAATAGTCACACTTCCTGGGTCTTTTAGCTTATGAGGGATGTTAGTTTGAAGGATCGTGCTCCAAGTTACATTGAGTTTGATAAATTCTTTCTCACAATGGCTCCTCTTCCTTCATAGCAGTTCTTTCATGAACTTGGAATAAGTAGTCATTTGTTCCAAGCCTTTAGAAAAAGGAATACTGATTTGTAATGATTTGAATATTTCCACAAAGCTAGCAAACTGCTCTTCCTTCTTAGCTTTTGATGGAGCTGTGGGATAGGGTATTTTTTTCTGAAATTGCAGGTATTGTTTTTCTTCTTCCTATACCCCACTAGTTTATGGTACATCTATTTTTTATGTACATTTTTTCACTTTTTTCCTTTTTCTTTTTCGATAACCCTTCCCACCTTTTTTCTGCAATGCTCTTAAATAGCTGAATGATGTTCAACTATGTGTCTGATTCGATTCTTCATATTTTTAATAGCATCTGTGATTTATTGATGCTTGATGGTTGTCTGCATGAATTGCTCTAGAATTTCCTCCAATTTATTTTGAGAGCAACTTTTTATTGATTATGGTGTAGTGATTGATGAAACAGACCAACTTTTGATTGGCACAACCATGACACCAAAAGTGTTGCTCCTTTTCTAACTCTTTTGGTAACTTTTGTAACTTTTGTAACTTTTGGTATAATTTGTTAAGCTTTTGTTGTAACTCCTTTATGAAATTGTATATTTCAATTTGGATGTTGATATGATGATCCATTTTCCAGATATAAAACACCAAAAAGGAAATTTGTCTATTTCCAAAGAAAAGATTAGCAAGAAAAGAAAAGTTTTTGTAATTTACAAACCATAAAGGTCGTTGTAGTATAATGGTAAGTATCCTCGCTTGTCACGTGGGTGACTCGGTTCGATCCCCGGCAATGGTGCCAATTTGTTGAAAAATGTGAGAGATTTCACTAAGCCATGAATTCCCCCCTCAACAACAAAACATGTCACTTTGTTGAAGGGTTTTCCTGGTTGTTGCAAGTTTATTTTATTTTAGAGTGATAACTGATGAACAATTTATTTATTTGGTGACTTTATTTATTTACTCCCTTTTCCGGTTCCTTTTAACCATACCATAAATGTCAGTCTCATTTTATTAAGTTAACCATACCATTTCTCATGAAAGGTTGATATCAAAGAATATAATGAACAAAAGAAACAAGTTAAAAGTTAACCGTACCACTTCTTTTGAAGGGTTGGTATAAAGAATAAAGAATAAAGAATAAAGCAATCAAAAAATGTTAGTTGTGCAAATGTAGATGACTGAAAGTAAATGTTAGTTGCAGATCAAAAGTAAATATTAGTTGCAGAAAGTAAATGACAACAAGTAAATGTTAGTGGCAGAAAGTAATAGACAGAAAGTACATGTTAGTAGTAAGATTATTATTCATCACTCTTTATTTGTTAAGTAACAATCCATTGATTGGATTGCACTCTTTTGCATATTATTCCTATGTACAAAGTTACAAACCATGAATTGGATTGAACTTATACTTTTAGGAATCTTTTCTTCAACAAATAAAATTTAGAAGTCAACACTTCACTATGTTACACTTGCATCTCTTTTCAATATTCAATTGTAGTATAGTATTGGGTTTTGTCGAACCAAAGGGAATTACATTAGAAGAAGATTATATAGGTATATTATAGCATTAATAATGATTAACAACTCTTTTGATGATTTTTATGTTATGTTGGATAAAAATATTAACAACGAAACATAAACTAATATTCACAAATTCTTGAGCAGAAAATTGATTTGAAACATGGAATTATTTCTAGACTCAAATGGTTCTGAAAAACATTACAAGTTATGTGTTATACTTTCGGTTAAATTCACACACCATTTCTGAATCCTTCATCTAGTGTCCTAGTATGTTAAGATGATTTTCAAACCTTATGTAATACACTAAATAATAGTTAAGTGCCACTCGTCGGAGGAGGTTGTCACTCCCTACGTCAGGCTCCATTAACATCATTTAGCCTTGAACATAAGTTGCTTAAAATAGATGCTTGATATGGAAAATGAACTAAGGTGTAGGTTATACTTTTTAGTTCACTTGTCAACACTTTAAGAAGAAGCATGTTTGGATCTTTAAATCAAGTTTTAGGTGATCAAGCTAAAATTGCATTAAGAACATCTCATAGAATCAAAACTTAACCAAAATTAATAACTTGATTGTATTGAAATCAAAAGATGATAGAAATGAGGAAAAGAAATAAAATTACACAATAATCCAAATCAATGTATAGGAGCATAAGCCATCTATCCAAGGATGAGATGCTTTTGGACCCAAATCATATTACAAAATTATGTTTGTGTATCACATTTTCCATCTCCTTTTCTCCTATTGATTTCTAAGTAAAAATTACAAGAATTTACCTACAACAAGCTTAGAACTATGACCAGAATTTCCAGAGAGAAGAAGAGAAGAAGAAGAATGCGTATTGAAGTGTTTTTTGAATGGCCTTTGAAGAGTGGGAGAGGGCCTTTATTTATAGGCAATCGTGACCTCCTGACCCCTTTCCTGATCTACGTTGGGCGTATCAACCCTTCAACATGCGTTTGGTTCATGACAAAGCAGCTTAGTCAGGTACTTGGTGTTGACTCACCAAAGCTAGTTGTGAGCTACTTGACGAGGCTATTGTGAGATACTCTGAAAATTGCTTCGAGGCCTTGTCAAGCGAGGTCATGCATGATGTCAAAGTTTCTTGGTGGCTAAGTCTAGTTGACTACATGCAGGGTCCAGCCCACTTGGTTGCTTAGGTGTCCATGCTTAGCTGCCTGCTTGAGCAGCTTGTCATGTTCTGGCTAGGTGTGTGGTTCCGTCTGGGCAGTCCCAAGGTGCACACTAAGCTGTCTGCTTCAGCAAGTTGGCTTGTGTCATGCTTAAGTCTAACCGTGTGAGGCTTGTGTGTGACCAAGCCAAGTTGGTATCAGGTCAACTGAGCAGTGATAAGTGTCCACACTAGGCTACTTAGTGAGAAGCTTCATGTTGTTGGTCCATGCTTGTGGTCAAGCACTTACTTTGCCATGTGTGCATAAAAAGTGGCTTATGTGGGCCCCTCCTTGCTTGAGTATTTCTTGATTTTTTCCTTCTCTTCAATTTTTCCTAGAAACTTCACACAAATATTTGGAAAAGAGGTGGACAAAAATATGCCACCACAATATGACAATTTATCTAAAAAGTGTTGAATTATGTTGGTTTTGAGTGATTTGCATTGGATAAGTGTCATGAAAAGTGTATGAAAATTAGGTGTTTTTTGAATTCATCACCAAGCAAGCCATGTAGGAGGCGTAATCATGCATGCAAGGATAGAGGCATAGGATAGGCATGTGAGCTTCTTAGCTTAGCCCATAGTAGGTTGATCCTTGCCTGGACAAGGGCGGAGGTAGGATAAGTTGGTCCATAGCTCACCAACTGCTTGGCCAAACGAGCCAAGCACTACAACTTGGAAAATTGTAGGCGTTAAGCGTGCCTAAGAAGGGGCTTAGCATGTTGCAACAATCATACATAAAGGACTCTCCCCCTTCATTCCAAATCATCTCTTTCAATCTCAATTCACTTGTAAATCATTCCATTCTTCACTTCTCCTTCAGAAACACTTCTAGTACTTTAGGTAATTTACTTCCTCCTTGGGATATTCAGAGGAAATAGGAGTTGCAAAAGTGTGATTTTGGAGCATGTTCTTGGATAAACATTTCGTACTCTTTGTATTAATTCTGATTTGTTACGTAAGTTATATATTTTTATTCTATTGTTTCATTCCATCTACTCTTAATTCTTATTTTAGATTGATCTCCTAAAATATGTTTCAAATATCCAAAAGACCACAATGGTGGAATAGAAAATTTGTCATTTCAAAGCATCTGAAATAAGATGTTGGGGACTCATTTTGTTGAATGGAAACCAATGATGGGTAGTATATTAAACAAGGTTTGAAAATCATCTAACTTTACACTCGCCCGGGAAGGTTAGTGAAGAACTGATGTGTGATGGATTGAATTACACTAAAATGACTTGCGTAAACTAATCATGTTAATACTAAAAATTTAAGAAACTTTACATTCATATGTTCCAAACCAACTATTACTCTCTCGAATTCTAAAATTGTAGTTTTTACTTTTCATACACAAAACTATTTTTTTCTTATATCAAACTTAAACCAATCAACCATATTTTCTTTCTTGTTTATGATCTTAAACTAAAGTATGTTGAAACAATCTAACAATCTCAGTAGATTGACAAAACTCTATATTATACATTAATTGAATCATGTAAGGGATTTAAGAGTCACTATAGTAGATGGATTTATATAAATGTGTTTTTTGAAACTTTGAGACTGAATCATCACTTCTGTTAAACCATTATTACCTTTCAACAGTGATGCAGGTAAAAAATGTAAGAAAACTAAAGTTTCTTTCAAGCCAAAACATATATTTTCTTCTTATAGGCCATTACAATTGTTGCATATGGATTTGTTTGGTCCTTCAAGGACAAGAACTTTTGGTGGCAACTCTCATGCACTTTTAATAGTAGATGATATTTCTAGATTTTCTTGAAGTCTATTTCTAGTTCATAAAAATGTGGAGTTTCATGCCTTCGCAAGTATGCAAAAAGAGTCCAAAACAAGAAATGTCTAAAATTCGCCTCTACTGGAAGCGACCATGGGGAGAATTTAAAAATGCTTTTATGAAGAATTTTGTGATGATTATAAAGTATCACATAATTTGTATGATCCTAGAACTCTATAGCCAAATGGTTATGCAGAGAGAAAGAATAAGACTTTTGAAGACCTAGCTTGTACTATGTTGAATGAAATCAAGCTTCTAGAATAATTTTGGGCATATGCGGTTAGTATGGCATGCTATGTTTCCAATCGTATTGTAGTAAGGGAACTTTAGTTAAATTTGGTAAATTTGATGCAAAAGTTAATGGAAGAAATTTTCATGGTTATTCTCTTACAATTAAAGCTTATAGAATTTTCAATAAGGGAACTTTAGTTAACGATGAATCCATGCATGTATCATTTGATGAACCTAGCCCCTCTATGGGGGATACATTTGTTTTTGATGATGATGATTTGCCAAGCACATCTCAAGGAGAAGCACCCATTTCAACAACCTAGAGAAAATGAAGATAGATGGTGATCTACCTTAGCATAATTAGCATGCACACTTTTACTTGCCCAAGGAATGTTGAATTCAAAGATATCATCCTACCCACCACATTATTGGTGATATTAACATCGGAGTTTCTACTTGCTTTAAATCAAATGATGCTTGTCTAAACATGACATTTGTATCACAAATTGAGCCATCAAAATTTGATGATGAGCATTGGATTCTTGCTATGCAAGAAGAGCTCAATCAATATGAGACAAATGAGGTTTGGGGACTTTCTCCAAGACCAAAGAATAAGCACTCTATAGGACCTCGATGGGTTTTCCGTAACAAATCTGAAGAAAATGGCATTAACTTTAGAAATAAATCTAGACTAGTAGCACAAGGCTATAACCAAGATTATAGCAAGCTATCTATGGCTTATAACAAGCTTCAAGTGTAAGGTATGAGTGTTTAACAAACTTTTGAAGTGAAATGGGATTTGGTTCAACTAACGATGTATTGTGTAGCAAGTTTGATAAGAAGATGCAAGGTGAATTTGAGATGTTCATGATGAGAAAGTTGAACTAATTTCTTGAAATTCAGATCAAGCAAATGAAGGGTGACACATTTGTTAGTCAGTCCTAGTATTGCAAGTATTTGCTCAAAATATTTGAGTTGGACATATACAATAAGATTGTCACTCTTGTGGGATCTAACACATATATCAATACTAATGAGGCTAGTAAATACGTACATATCACAAAAGTTTAAGGTATAATTGGTTCCCTACTTTATCTTACTGCTAGTAGACATGATATTATGTTTAGTGTTTGCTTGTGTGCGTAACATCAATCTAAACCCAAAGAATCCCATCTTGTTGCTGTCAAAAGAATCATGAAATATTTAAAAGGAACGACAAATGTTAGGTTATTGTATCCTGAAGTAAATGTGTGTGACATGGTTGGTTATTCAGATTCAGATATTGGTTTATTTTTTGCAAATATTGCGCTACTATATACTCTCATCTTCCAGAGTTGCAAAAAATCTTACTTTGTGAAGAAAATTAACTCCTCCCCTCTTAGTTTGCCACCTTATTCTTACATAATGCAACAGATCCCATTAGACCACCCATAGTTCTCGTTGTTCGAGTATAACACCGAAGGGATGAGTTTACAAGAAGAACGACCGCCAAAGCTAGACATTTACACCTTCCATTACGACCTAGGTGAGCCTAATGAATTATAGGTCTCGAAAATTGGAGAGGACGATTAATTCTAGGAAAAAAAGGGTTGCTTAAGGGTACTGAAGGGACTAATGAGCCTCATTTGCTGGGCTTTTCTCTAATAGTCTATTGCAAATGAAGCATTTTTTAGCAATGGAGTCAAGTCTAGTAATTATGGCTTATAGCTTTTGATGGTGCATAGACTTTTTGGTGCTATCATACCAACGCTAATACAATGGATCACATCAGAACTCCCATGGCTCTTATTGTTCAAGGATAAAGCTAGAGTCATGAGTTTTAGAGAATAACAAAAGTGAATGGTTGGAAAGTTGCACCTTCCAAGACGACCAAGGTGAGCCGAAAGTATTACAGGACTCGTGAAAATATGGGCCTCATCATGGATCCTAAATGGATATATGACCCATGGCTGGTCGGCTTTTCTATAGCGTCTAGTCAGAAATGAAGACATGTTCGGTAACTACGACTTAGAACATTTGATGACGCAAACACAAGAAGGTGGGATCATATCACAACTAATGGATTGGATCCAAGGCTCTCGTTGTTCGAGTTAGAGGGGTGCATTTTACAGAATAACAGACACAAACGGCAAGACAATTGCACCTGTTGGGACGCTTGGGGGAAAGACGATAGAATTTGATGAAAATAGGGGGCTGCTTATGGAGACAGGTGTAGTAACATAAGCTTATAGAATTTCATTGCATCTACACCTGCACGTGTGATCATACTGTCACATCCCTCCTTTTAATTGTCTGCTTAGATAAATATATAGGAATAGGTAGGATATATAGATATAGATATAAGTATGTGTGTTAATGCTTGTTTGTATGTTGTGGAAATAGTAGGAAGTATATATATATATTCGATATGTCCAAAATATGAGTTACTCAAGGAAGGACTAGCTTACTCAAATAACAAGTAGCCTAATGGTAACACTTAGTTGTGAAGTGAGGAACATGGTTTCTCATTAAGGATCTATATCAATATGTCCCTAGCATAGGAATAAGTTTAGATATGAGTTGATTATCCTACCCTATCATGTCCTATCTCGCCATCTCCCATCTTATGTTATCTTATCCTATCCTATCTACCCAAACGTTTCCTAACATATGTTATATTGTCCTCTCCTATCCTATCACATCCTATTACATCCTATGGTTTCCAATCCGTTCCTATCCTACCATGTCCTATCATATTATATCTTGTCCAATTCTATCCTATCATATCCTATCTTATCCTATCATATTTGTCCAATCCTATCATATTTTATCATATCATATCCATCCCCCTCCTAGCGTATCCTATCCTATTAGTTCCTATCCTATACTATCATATCATATCCAATCATGTACATCCTCTCTTCTCTCGTCCATTCCACTCCAAACTATCCTAAAATATCCCATCCTATCATATCATATCAAAGCCTATCCAATCCAATCTATCCTATCATATACCCTCCTCTCCTATCGTACCCAAACTTATCCTATCCAATAAAGTCCTACCATGTCCCATCCTATCATATCATATCATGTCCTATCCTATTCTATCATATCTTATCCAACCCTATCCTATCCTATCTTATCCTATCCTATCCTATGCTATCATATCCTATCCTATCATATCTTATCCTTTCATATCCAATCATATCTTATCCTATCCTATCTTATTGCGCCCTTTCCTTGCATATCATATCATATCATATCGCATCCTATCATATCCTATCCTATTGCATCCTAGTCTATTTGATCCTATCCTATCATATCCTATACTATCCTATCCTATCATATCCTATCAATTCCTATCCTATACTATCATATCCTATCCCTTCCTATCTGATCCAATCCTCTTCTTTCCTATCTTGTCCTCTCATGTTATGTCATGTCATGTCCTAACAGTTCCTATCATAACCTATTGTATCCTATCCTATGATATCCTATCCCATCCTATCATATCCTATCCTATCCAGTCATATCTCATCCTATCCAATCCTATCATATCCTATCATATCGTATCCTATCATATCCTATACAATTCTACCCTATCATATCCTATCCTTTCATATCATATCCAAGGTCATCCAATATTATCCTATCCTATCATATAATATCCTATGTAATCCAATACTATCCTATCCTATCCTATCAAAACTTTTCCCATAATATCTTATCCAATCATATCATATCCTATCATATCATGTCATGTCTTCTCATGTCCTATCATATCTTATCTTATCCTATCATGTCCTATCCTATCTTACCATATCCTATCCTATCGTATTTTATCCTATTCGATCATATACTATACTATGTAATCCAATCCTATATTATCTAATCCTATAATATCCCATTGTATTATATCCTGCCATGTCTATCCACTCCGATCTTAGCCTATACTATCCTATCCCATCCTATCCTATCATATTCTAATCTATCCTGTCCAATCATATCATATCATATCATATCGTATCCTATCCTATAATATACTATGATGTCCTTTCATAAGCTATCATCTCCTCTCCTCTCAAATCCTATCCTATCTTATCCTATCCCATGGAATCATATCTTATCCTATCTTGTCCAATCCTTCTCTCACTTGTGCTCTTTGATCCATTCCTATCCTATCCTATCAAATCATATCATGTCATCTCCTCTCCTCTCTTCTCGTCTCCATTCCAATCCTACCTATCCTATCTTGTCCACTCCTCCCCTCTCCTATTATATCCTATCCAAAACAATCATATCCTATCTTATCCTATCATATCCTATCATATATTATCCTATTATATCCTATACTATCTTATCCTATCCTTTCCACTCATATCCTATCCTATGATATCCTATCATATCTTCTTTCTCCTATCCTATCTTATCATATTATGTCCTCTCATGTCTTGTCCTATCCAATCATATCCTTCCCTATCCTATGTTATTGTGTCCACTCCACTCCTGTCCTATCATATCATGTCCTATTGACTTATATCCTATCATATCATATCTTGTCCTATCTTATCATATCTTATCCTATATTATCTGAGCTTATCCGAGCTTATCCAATCGTTTCTTGTCCTCACATATCATATCATATCCTATTTGATCTCATCCTATCCTATCTAATTCTATCCTATCTTATCATATCCTATCCTCTCCTATCATAGCATGTCATATCCTTTCCTATCCAACCCTATTTTATCATATCCTATCATGTCTTATCCTATCATATCTTATCATATCTTATCATATTGTATCATATCCTATCCCATCCTTTCGTATCCTATCTTATCCTATTTTATCTTGTCGTCTCCTTTCTTTTTATGACCTGACATATCCACTCTTATCATATCCTATCGTACCTTATCCTACCCTATCCATTCCTATCCTATCATGTATTCTCTCGCCTTGTGATATCTTGTCCTATCCATTCCTATCATGTTGTATCATATCCTATATTGTCCTACCGTATCTTATCCAATCCTATCATATCATGTCCTATCGTATCCTATTGTGGCATATCTTGTCCTTTTATGTCCTATCCTATCTTGTCATCTCCTATCATATCCTTTCCTATCCTCTATGCTCATATCGTATCCTATCTTATCCTATCATATCCTATCAATGATGTAAAAGAAGGGGGATGTTACCTATGATTTGTGGAGGACAATCATACAAGTAGGAGAGCGACTTGGATTCCATGTTCTTGGAAGAAAATTATAATTGTTTTTTGTTATTTTCAAGAATGGGAATTATTTTCCCATAGGTATATTAGGATTTTATTTTAATCAAAATTTAATAGTTATTTTTCAATATGTTCATGTAATTAGGGTTGGGAATTATTTAACTAATCTCATGTAAAATGGTCCATTAGTGGCCATGTAAATGACCTAGACATGGTAAATGGTCCATAGGTGGCCAATCTGGCCAAGCTTGTTGAGTCAGGGCGCTGGGCGCATGGGCACTAAACCCGGCCATAATTCAAGATTCAAATTTTGGCGCGGTCCAATGGAAGAATGTCTCGTTCAACTTGGGTTGTACTTCATTCAAATTCAAAATGAGGAACGTGGGAGAAAGTTGGCTCGGTGAATCTCTCACCAATTAGAAAATGTTCCATCCAAATTCAAATCTAGCCCTTAACACCTCGACACAACATGGACCTCAGTAAAAGGGCCTAACAAACACAAAAATCTCTGCCAAGTTGGATCTCGAATATTTCAAATTCAAAGTGTGGCGCCCTTCACCTCATTTCTTATCCATTTCACTTGAGCCTCACACACACATCTACACCAAACCCAACCTAAACACTTAGCCTACACACCAAGCTATGCACCTACAAACCCAAACACAACCAACCAATGTCCTAAGCCTAAGTAATTGCCAAAATTTTGACCAAAGTTATACACCTAACCTAAATTGTGGTCTAGCTTACACAATTCGCCAAGACACAGACTAACCAACCAAGAGTAACCCAAACCGAGGCCACTCCCATAAAAAACACCCCCAAACCAAAACCCAAACCCAAATTGGCAACACTTGTGGTCATCTTTTAAGATAATAAACGATCAGAAACAAGGCACCCTAAGGAGGTTGTCATCAAGTGGTCATCATAGCTATTTTTAGCTTGAATGCCAAGTCATGGAGGATGAGGCCAACCAACGGACCAACATCTTCCATTCTAGGTGTTTTGTGCAAGGAATGGTCTACCTATTAGTTATGGTGGTGGTAGTACTAACATGGTCAGTTCAAGGTTTAGTTTCAGGTCTTGTCCTGTCATGTCCTTACCTTATCTCATCCTATCCTATCCAATCCTATACTATCTTATCATATCCTATCCTATTCTATTATATCTTATCCTATCTTATACTCTCCTCTCTTATCATATCTTATCATATCAAACCATGTCCTATCATGTCCATTCCTATCTTATCATAATGTATATTGTCTTATCCTATCCAATCATATCCAATCTGATCCTATTTTATCCTATCCTTTTCATCCATTCCTATCATATCCTATCCTATATTATCATATTAAATCCAATCGAATCCTATCATATCCTATTTCTCATGTCCTATTCTATCGTATACTCTCCTATCCTATCATATGATGTCTTATACTAACATGTCCAATCTTATCCTATCATACCTTGTCCAATCCATCTTATCATATCCCCTCTTATCATATCCTACCCTACCCCATTCTATCAAATACTCTCCTCTCCTATCATATCCAATCCTTTTCAATCATGTCCTGTCAAGTCCTATCCTATCTAATCCTTCCATATCCTGAAATTTCATATCCTGTCATATCCTATCCTATCATATCCTATCTTAATTTACCCTATCCTATCCAATCCTATCTTATCTTATCTGATCCAAATCAATCCTATCATATCTTATCTTATCCTACCCTACCATATCATGTCCTATCAAATACTATCGTATTCAGTCATATCCTCTCCTATCCTATCCCGCCCTATTCAATCCAATACAGTCCTATCTTATCCAGTCCTATCAAATCCAATCCAATCCTATCATATCATCTTCTATTCTATAATATCCAGTCATATCATCTCTTATCCTATCATATCCTATCCTATAATTTCCTATCATATCCCGCCCTGTCCAATTCTATCCTCTCCTATCCTAACCAAACCTATCCTATCATATCCTATCATATCATCTCGTATCCTATACTATCCTAATGAATCCTAACATATGATATCATATCATATCCTATCATATAATATAATAACATATCATATCCGATCATATCGTATCCTATAATATCATATCCTATCATATCCGATCTAATCCTATCCTATTCAATACTATCCTATCCTATCCTATTGTATGCTATCACATCCTATCCTTTCCTAAAACATCTTATCCTATCATATGTTATCCTATCCTAACATATCATATCCTATCTTTTCCTAGCCTACCGTATCCTATCATATCAAATCATATCCTATCCAATCCTATCCTATCATGTCCATTCGTATCCTATCCAATCATATCCTATCCTATCCTACCCTATCATATCATGTCCTGTCCAATCCTATCATGTCTTGTCATGTCCTCTCCCATCCTATCTGATCCCACCATGTCCAATCTTTTCTTATCCTATCATATCCTATCGTATCATATCGTATCATATACTATCCTATCCTATCCTATCATATCCTATCCTATCCTATCCTATACTATCCTATCATATCCTATCCTATCCTATCCTATCCTATCCTATCCTATCCTATCCTATCCTATCCTATCCTATCCCATCCTATCCTATTCTATCCTACCCGATCCTATCCCATCCTATCCTATCCTATCCAATCCTAGCCTATCCTATCCAATCCTATCCTATCCCAACCCATCCTATCACATCCTATCCTATCTTACTCCATCCTATCCAATCCTATCTTATCCTATCATGTCATATCCTATCTTATCCTATCCTATTATATGATATTCTATACTATCCTATCATATCATATCATACCCTATCCTATCAAATCCTATCCGATCTGATCCATTCCTATCCTATACTATCATGTCTTGTCCTATCATATACTATCCTATCTTTTCCTATCATGTCGTATCCTATCTTATACTATCCTATCATACTCAGTCTTATCCTCTCCTATCCAATCATGTCATATTCTATCCCGCCTTGTCCAATCCTATCATATACAATTATATCATATCCTATATGATCTTATCCTATCCTAACCTACCCTACCATATCATGTGCTATCATATACTATCATATACTATCATATCCAATCCTTCATATCCTATCTTATCCAATCATCCCCTATCTTGTCCCGCCATCTCCAATCATATCCTATCATCCCCTATCTTGTCCCGCCATATCCAATCCTGTCCTATCATCCCCTATCTTGTTCCGCCATCTCCAATCTTATCTTATCCTCTCTGATCCTATCCTATGTTATGCTATCCTATCCTATCATATCCTAAACTATCCTATCCTATCGTACCATATCCTATCCTATCCTATCCTATCCTATCCTATCCTATCCTATCCTATCCTATCCTATCCTATCCTATCCTATCCTATCCTATCCTATCCTATCCTTTCCTATCATGTCCTATCCAGTCCTATCATGTCTTATCCTCTCCTATCCCCTCCTATCCTCTCCTATCCTCTCCTATCCTATCCTATCCTATCCTATCCAATCCTATCCTATCCTATCTTATCTTATCCTATTCTATCTTATCCTATCCTATCCAATCATATCCTATCCTATGCTATCTTTTTCTATCATATCTTATCTTACCATATCCTACCCTACTCCATTATATCCTAACCTATCCTAACATATCCTATCTTATCCTTTCCTAGCCTACTGTATCCTATCAAATCCTATCTTATCCTATCCTTTCGTATCCTATTCGATCAGATCATATCCTACCATATCATATCATGTCCTGTCCAATCGTATCATGTCTTATCCAATCCTATCCTGTAGCACCCTTTCTTAATGTTAAGACCGTCGTTTACATTCTAGGTTAATTATATTTTTCTTTTGTGAAAATAGAGTATAATTTTTATTTATAACATATGAACATATGGTTCTCTCAAGACTCACCACTTAAGACTATAATCTAAACAACAATACATAACATAATAAACATAACATAGATATATATATATGTATATATATATATATATATATATATATATATATATCAACATATTTATGAGTACTAAAGAACTCTTCAAAGAAGCATCATAGTCAAGGAAAGAGTACACCATCCAGAGTCCTAGCATCAACATATACACTCCAGCAAAATAGGAAATATATCTACATAAACATACACAAGCAAAAACTTCCTATAGTTGGGTGTACACTGAACTCTTTTCCAGTGCACCAAAATACTATGCGGCTATACCATACACAACCGGATAGTCAAAATATCGACCAAACATCCTCACGCTACTGTCCTACAACACTACCCTCCTCAGGGTCCTCCTCTGGATCCTCATCATCACTAGAAATATATATATAATACCATCCCTGACCAGGGGAGTATGATGTTGAAGGAGATAGTCCTACCCTTTTTACGGAGCCACTTATATCAGCCCCGTCATCCTGGACTCTCCCACGTACCCTATGAGAAGAGGATCCTCGAGTAAACTCTGCAATATCTCTCACAACATTAGCGGGTGAATCTGTATGACTCTCTTGTAAAGGAAGACACCAAAAGCACTGGCAAGTTTGAACTCCCCGAGTCGTCTCAGTACGACTAGCCGGGGTAACAAATGGTCCCCCAGCAGAACATCTCACTGAGGCTCTGGGTGTGTACACCGAAATAGCTCAACCCTACATCTATGGGCATGAGAGGATCCAGACGATAGGTGAAGAGGAGTAGTAGAAGAAGGGATATACCTGGCAGGAGTAGGAAGAGGTATGCATCGTAACTCATAATCGTTTGGTATGTGCATGATATAGACCGCTGGAATGGTAGAGCGGCGGGGGGGTATCACTCTATGCCTATCTGGGTACGAACACCTGATCTCTATATCTCCCATATACACTGCCCTATAATGGTCCACCTCAACATCCCCCAGCGAGAGAGGTATGATCTGTATTTGACAGAGAGGAGTCACAAAAGAAGCCTCTGAGCTCATCACTACCTGTAATGTGAGATTGTAGAGTAAGTATCTCTATATAAGATAAACAATTAACAATTAATAAAGTCCTAACATAAAACAGATCATACAATGTATTAATATAACAATTTAATCATATGTATGAGCATGATGTAATGATGAATGCACTCATTAATCTGATGAGACTAATTATTCTCTACATGAATGCATGGAGAAAAATGTCTCCTAACTAGGCCCCTAACAATACATCAACACCAACGGTACCAACTGATCGAGCCCGATCAACCATTTGATATTCTTAGGATGCGAACAAAACGAATACAGCATTGTGCTCACCATTTGTAACCAAAAGGCATATAACTATCGTGCACTCAATAGCGCCAAAATACACACAGGTCAGCAAAGATAACTGCTGCATCATCCTGAGCATGATACCTTCAAGGGGGTGTCATAGGTCATTGTAGTTACTGCAAAGAGTTCTGTCGGCTCAAGGGAGTTACCCTATTCCTGACAAATCAATCTCCACCCGCAATGTCCCCTCAACCAAGTCACATAGACAAGGTACCCATCTGGGTTCTCAACACAATCACAGTGTCTTATCTTCCCATAGACTAGGTTGCCACAGTAAACATAGTGACATGAATATACTGATTCATACAAAGCCTAACTTTTCGTTCTTTTAGAGAAAAGAAAAATCGGGGGAAAACCTTTTTAGGGTAATAACAAAACATTTTTCGTCGAAATTCAATTATGACATTTTCATCAAGGTCAAACTCACTGGCTTACTGATCAAAAGGATTTTCTATAAACTATAAAAATATGCCAGTTTCGATAAAATTCAGAAAAACGTTTCCCCTTCATCCTTTGTCAAATCTTACATAAACAAAGTCTTTCATTCTTTACGTTCCATCAAGAATTTCCATACGCTATTCCATGAAAATTGTTGATGATAGTTCAATAGTAAACTCAACAATATTTCACAGTTCAGAGTTCAACAGAATATTCAATTAAATCAGTACTTTCATAATCAATTTTCAGTCATAATAATCATTTATATCAACACACATAATCATTCAATTCCATTCGACCACTTCATTCCAATATATCAATCATAGATTAGAATTAAATTAATTTACGAACAACTAAGTCTCGCTACTCAATTGTTCGCGGCCACAGAAATATTATATGGCTATATCCATATCTGGCCTAGCTTAGAGATGCACGATTATCGTTAGTGTCATCTCTAAGCTCCTATATAAAGACACTTCTCTCCGTACCTTTACCCTTTTTGAACTTAATATTTCCTTTGTCTTTGATTGCTCGAATATCGAGTACTTGATTATATCTTAAATGATTAACTTCAATATCACTGGATTATTAAGATTATACAGGAAAACACCTTAATGGGACTCTAGACATTATAAAATACACACATATTTCATTTCGATACATTTATGATCTTGGTCAGGTATGAAAATATTCCAGGGACACGGTTGGTTTAAAACTCAGAATTCGACTTATGAGGCTCGGATTAACTTCAGAAAAATATTTAACTTGAGACACATGTTAAACTTCATAGGACAGAAGTGAGATTGACATATTTGGGCTAAAAAATCTCAGTATTTATAGACCATAAGATTATTTGAAACATAGGCTCACACAGAGTTAAAAATTGGATAGTTTTGATTGTAACATGGTGACTCCTTTTCGTTTTTACCCTCATTCAGTGAGGACATGCATAGGTTACTCAATTGAAACATTGTATAACACATAGTTTTTACCCTCATTAAAAGATGAACACATGCATAGGTCATATGTCAAATTTGGACTTTAGGAACTCAAGTTATCAAAGAATTAAGGTTCTAGACTTTCCTTAACCCTTAAACACGTAGGATCAATTGCATGGCTCTCAAGCCTTCCAAATATTCGAATTTAAGTCCTTGAGAGAAGTCACTAACATAGATACATAATGCTAAACAATCTAGAGCACATGCAAGGGTTTTAACTTAAATCCCCAGCAATTCTAGGACAAGAGATGACACTTAGAGCATCCTTTTTGGTGTAACAACAACACAAGAAGGTGGTTGGTTTAAGAGACCCTTACACCAAGAAAGTTTTGAGACATAGAGACCGGCACACAGATTATTTCGAACATGCAAAGATTTCTAAGCATAGCCATGATCATTTCTAACCCAACCATAAGCTTACAATTCAACAACAACAACAATCATGCATGATTTCCCTAACCACACTTGGGAAGAATTTTAAAAAAGCAAGAACATCATTTGCATTTCATTATTTTCTAAATCAGAGATGAAATTTGAGTTCTCCATACCTCAAAGTAGTATAGTACGATCCTTGGAGAAAAGCTAGAAGGAATTCCAAGCAAAACCTACACTAAAACCCATTGTTGCATCATTTGAGTTCATTACTCCTAATAGAGCATACAACTAATAAAGCCTAAGAATTGAAAGATAGAAACGATAGATATGATGTAGATACCTTAGAGGAGAATTGGAGTATCTTACATGCAAGATTGAGAAGATAAATATGGACCTCCTTCCTTTGGCTTCAAAGCCGACGCACAAGAGAAGAAAATGGAGGAGATGATTTTTGCTTTGAGTTTGTGAGATGGGTGGAATGAAATGACGGGAGCAGCAGCCCCTATGGGCCAATTATTGATGATGAAGGCTGGAGTTAGTGGATTAGTATATTTTTAATTGTGATCATCATGCAATCAACTCATGGATTAGGTGGCTTGATAAGAACAAAACACAAGGCATGGTAATTTTTGTTGAATTGAGTTTGGGCATTTGGTATAATGCATGGATGTTTTTTCTTGTGCTCTAAGACATCATAATATAATCTTAAACAATTTCTCGGTGAGCATAGATGATAGTTCAAGAACTGACAAAAAAGATTACAGGTACTTCTGGGCAATCTAGTTCAAAGGTACATTAAAACTAACACTTTCCCTAGCAACTCTTTAACTAAGTTATTTATCATAGTAAACACTAAGATAATAACTTCTTATTCTAAAAACTTAATATTAAAAACCAATTATAAAAATCAAATAAGTCTGGTGGTCACTAAGACTAATTCTATCACAATTCTAAGATTGTACATTAACCCAAAAACGAATAAACTTCAAAACTTGGACAACTTTAACTATTTAACTAAACTATGTTATTTTCTCATTCCAAAACCAACTCTAATCTTAATTCTATATTAAGAACTAACATATATTTATCTACATAAAGAAAATCTCTAATTAATACTTCTTAACAAAACTCTACATTTAATTACTTGTTATCCAAGTAACTTTGTTCTTATTCTAATAACTCTTATTTTCAAGGCAACTACTAAAATTATATCATTCTATTATCAAGAAAATATAATCACATACCGAAAAGATTTACTTGTACTCGAAATTTAGGCACAATCTACATACCAAAAAGATTTGGAAAAGACACTCTCATCTTACTTTCTAGTTCCCATGTGGCATCCTCGTCTTGTTTTTTTTTCCCATATTACCTTTACCAAAGGAATTTCTCTTCCGCGAAGCTGTTTTACTTTTCTGTTTGCGATTCGCACTGGTGTAGCTTCAAAAGTAAGATTCTCTCTTAAAGGAAGGTTATCTAGCTCAATCACATGAGACTGATCCAATATGTATTTCTTCA
This sequence comes from Lupinus angustifolius, assembly GCF_001865875.1. Taxonomy (NCBI): domain Eukaryota; kingdom Viridiplantae; phylum Streptophyta; class Magnoliopsida; order Fabales; family Fabaceae; genus Lupinus; species Lupinus angustifolius. Next base: position 4,406 of record NW_017721487.1, on the reverse strand, counting down.
GTTGAGACACGTGGAACCAATTGCCCTAAAAAACACACGATCACCTTTATTAAACTCTAAAGGTTTCCTATGCTTATCATGATAACTATTCTGATGACTTTATGTTGCTCTAAGTTTATCCCTTATCATTATCAATTTATCTGCGGTTTCCTACATCAACTCTGGTCCCAATACCATTTATTCTCCAACTTAATTCGAACATAATGGTGTTCGACATTTCCTTCCATATAGAGCTTCATAAGGTGGCATACTAATACTAGTGTGATAGTTATTATTGTATGTAAATTCAATCAACGAAAGAAGTTTATCCCAACTCCCTTGTTGTTCCAACGACTGAATTGTTCTTTCTGTTTTTCCATCTGTTTGAGGATGACAAGCTGATCTCATTCTTAATCGTGATCCTAAAGCTTTGTGATGAATCTGCCATAAGCCTTAAGTAAATCTTGGATCTCGATAAGATATTATGCTCACATGTATTCCATGAAGTCTCACAATCTCCTTGAGGTAGATTAGAGTCAACTTCTCCAAATAATACTTGACATTAATTGGTGTGAAGTGGGCTGATTTGGTTAACCTATCTACCACTATCCATATTGAATCATGACCCGAGGGTGTACTTAGTAACCCTAAGACGAAATCCATGGATATACTATCCCATTTCCACTCAGGAATGATCAATGGTTGTAACTCTCCTCCGGGTCATTAATTTTTAACCTTTTCTTTTTGACATGTCAAGCCAACCATCATATACTCGGTTACATCTTTCTTCAATCCTGGCCACCATAACATTTTCTTCAAATCTAAGTACATCTTGGTGGTTCCCATGTGAAAGCTCATCTTACTCTTATGGGCTTCTTCTAAAATCTTCTTTCTTAGATCTTCATTCTGAGGAATGCAGATTCTTCCTTGGAATCTAACAATTCCATCCTTTCCTTATTGGATCTCTGAGTTCCTTCCTTGCTCCAAAAGTGATTTTTGAATTTGTATTTCTCGGTTTGTCTTCTGCAGTTCTCTTACATGATCCAAAAATTCATTTGTTATTTTCATCATTCCCAAAGCTATTTTACCCTCCATGAATTGGAAACTAGATTCATATCTCTAAAGTTTTCCAATAATTTCAATTCCTTTACCATCATTGATGACAAGTGCAGGGACTTCTGACTTAGGGCATCTGGAACCACATTTTCCTTTCCTAGGTGATATTGCAATTCAAAATCATAGTCCTTCAGAAATTTAACCCGTCCGCGTTGTCTTATGTTCAACTCTTTCTGATCAAATAAGCATTTTAAACTCTTATGATCACTGAATACTTCAAATTTTGAACCATACAAATGGTGTGTCCAAATCTTCAAGGGAGAAACTACTGCAGCCAATTCTAAATCATGTGTATGATAATTCTCTTCATGAGGTCTCAGCTGTCGAGATGCGTAAGCTACTACTTTTCTATTTTGCATCAGTACACACACCAAACCTTGTTTAGAAGCATCACAATATACGTCAAATGTATCGTTTAGATCTGGAAGAATAAACACTGAAGAAGAAGTCAATCTCCGTTTCAACTCTTGGAAACTATTTTCACACTGAGTTGACCATTCAAAAAAAACTTGATTCTTTCGGGTTAGCTTGGTCAAAGGTAACACAATCTTAGAAAAACCTTCTACAAACCTTCTATAGTATCCAACTAACCCTATAAAACTCCTAATTTCAGCGACTGTTTGAGGTCTTTCCTATTGTAAAACTGCCTCCACTTTTGTTGGATCAACAACAATGCCATCCTAGGTAACAACATGGCCCAAAAATTGTCTTTCTTCTAACCAGAATTGGCATTTTGACAGTTTGGCATACAACTTCCTCTCCTTCAACATACTCAAAACTATTCTCAAGTGTTCGAGATGTTCTTCCTTGGTCTTAGAGTATATCAAGATGTCGTCAATAAACACGACAACGAAGCTATCCAAGAACGACCGAAAAATCATATTCAGAGACAATCTCATTCCTTCTTGCCATACTTTTACTTGTGTTTTGTATTAAATACAGTGAGAGACACACAACTAGAAGTGTGTGAGACCAGTCACAGGCTAACAACACTAAACTACTCTAATACCACTAAAGTGTAACACCCTTTTATTAACGTCAAAACAATTACATACAAGACCATCGAATGCTTTTTATAACATATGAACATATGGTTCTCTCGGGACTAACCACTAAAAAATATAATCTAAACAACAATACATAACATAATAAACATAATATATATATATACCAACATAATTATGAGTACTAGAGAACTCTCTTAGTACTCTAAATATATATACAACATCAGTTCAAAGAAGCATCATAGTCAAGGAAAGAGTACACCATCCAGAGTAATACCATCAACATATACACTCCAACATAATAGGATATATATACATAAATTTACACATGCAAAAAGGTCTTATAGCTGGGTGTACACTAAACTCTCTACCACTACAACAAAATACTATACGGCCATACCATACACTACACTCCTCAAGGTCCTCCTCTGGATCCTCATCATCACAAGAAATATATATTTAATATCATCCATGACCATAGACTCAACGGGCGAAGGGGAGTATGATGGTGAAGGAGATAGTTGGGCCCTCTTTATCGAGCCACGAATATCAGCCCCGTCATCGTGAACTCTCCCACGTACCATGTGAGGAGAAGATCCTAGAGTAAACTCCGGAATCTCTCTCACAGCAGTAGCAGGTGAATCTTTATGACTCTCATTTAAAGGAAGACACCAAAAGCACTGGCAATTTTAAACTCCCCAATTCGTCTCAGTACGACTAGTCGGGGTTAGAGGTGGTCCCCGAGCAGATCATCTCGTCGAGGCTCTGGTTATGCACCAAAATGGCTCAACCCTACATCTACGGGCATGAGAGGACCCAAAAGATAGGTGAAGAGGAGTAGTAGGAGAAGGAATATACCTGGAAGGACCAGGAAGAGGTATGCGTCGTAACTCATAACCATCTGGTATGTGCATGATATAGACCACTAGAACGATAGAGCGGCGGGGGAGTATCACTCTATGCCTATATGGGTACGAATACCTGATCTCTATATCCCCCCTATACACCACCCTATACCGGTCCACCTCAACCTCCCCAATGGGAGAGGTATGATCTCTATACGACAAGGAGGGGTCACAAAAGAAGCCTCTGAGCCCATCACTACTTCTAATGTGAGATTGGAGAGTAAGTATCTCTATATAATATAAACAATTAACAATCAATAAAGCCATAACATATAACAGATCATACAAGCATCAATATGACAATTTAATCATATGTATGAGCATGATGTAATGATGAATACACTCATTAATCTGATGAGACTAAATATTCTCTAGATGAATGCATGGAGAAAAATGGCTCCTAATTGGCGCCCTAACAATACATCAACAACAATGGTATCCACTGATTGAGCCCGATCAGCCATTTGCTATTCTTAGGAAGCGAACATAACGAATACAATATCGTGCTCACCATTGGAAACCAAAAGGCATATAATTATTGTGCACTCAATAGCGTCGGAATACCCACCGGTCAAAAAAGATAATCACTACATCATCTTGAGCATGATACCTTCACGGGAGTGTTAGATGTCGCTATAGTTACTGCAAAGAGTTCTGTCGTCTCAAGGGAGCTATCCTATTCCTGACAAATCAATCTCCACCCACAATGTGCCCTTAACCAAGTCACACAGACAAGGTACCCCTCTGGGTTCTTGATGTGAATCCAATTGAGAGGATTTGGAATTTTGTTTTGATCGTTCTTGAATGTAAGTCTTTTGGGAAGAATAAGGAATTTTTGCACCTTGAAACTTGTTATATTTTTGATTGGTTTTTGTTTTGGATTTTTGTTTGGCCATGGGATATGATTATGTGGTTTGGTTTTTTTTGGTTGTTTGTGGTGAGAGTTTGGCCGTGGGTTTTGAGATGGAAGTTGGGTGAATTTGTGGATTGTTTAAGGAAGTTGTGTATGGATATTTGTTGATGGTTGTATGTGAAGGGATTGTTTTGGTCGTTTTATGGTTAAAGTTGATAGAAGAAGATGGATTAGATAGGAAGATGAAGGCGCCACAAGCTTCATTGCTTGATAAGCCTAATGTATTTCGCCACAAGGAAGATAACCTTGATAAGAAAGGGCCTTGGTTTAACCAAGAAACTAGGAGAAACTCAACTAGCAATGGATTATGTTCCAAATAAAATTCAAGTTGTCTTACTTCCATGTGTCCCATGTGCAAAGGATAAATTACATTCATTGGTTGCTCCTAATTATTTTCCCCCATATGTTAATTTGGTCAAGCCTTATGTTTAGTAGACTTTCCTAATTTGTTTTTCCAATGTGCTGATTTGGCTAAGCTTGAGGAGTGAT
>NW_017721486.1:0-5692 GCF_001865875.1 Lupinus angustifolius | reverse complement strand
ATTTGCCTTCTTTGGTTTCCTTGTGATTTGCCTCGTGTGAATAGAGGGATTCTCTATGATGATCACACCCAACACATGCTTAATTTGAATAAGGAAGGTCTTGATGAGCTCTTATTCTGATTTGAATCTTTAAGGAAAGTTTTGCCTTGCTCCTTGATTCTCATTCACACGCCTCCTTGATTAGGAAATAGATGGAATTTGTTTGATTGCTCTTGATTGTTTCCATATAGGGATCTTCCACACGTGCTCTTCAAATTAGGAGAGGATTCTTTGAGATCTTATGGCCTTTAAGGGTGATCTCACAGCTTGGCTCACTAAGGAAAGTATTCCCTTGCTTGTACCTGGATTTCATGATTCTTAATGAAATTTATTAAAACTATAAGTTCAAGTATAATGCAAATAGTAATTGTTCTTCCAAATATGGTAGGAAAATAATTCCTAGACTACATGTTTTGGTATGATAATCCCCACTTATTAAATGGGACTCCCACATGTCTCAAGTGTTCCCTTCTTGGCCGTGGCCAACTTGGGTTACTTCTATAAAAATGGTGCAATGTATGGGCCTGATTTCCTTGCTGGGCTTTGTTGACTTGATCACTTCTTCCACTAATAGGTTGAGAGTTTGGTGTGCTTTCTAGGTTCTGGACCGGGTCATGGGCCCTCCTAGCCCACTTAGCTCTTCCTTATTGATGGGCCTTGGTGGATTCATATCAGTTCTCAACACAATATCAGTGTCGTATCTTCCCGTAGACTATGTTACAACAGTAAACTTAGTGACATGAATATTCTGATTCATACAAAGCATAACTTTTCGTTCTTTTAGAGAAAAGAAAAATCAGGGGAAAACCTTTTTAGGGTAAGAACAAAATATTTTTCGTCGAAATTAAATTATGACATATTTATCAAGGTCAAACTCACTGGGTTAATGATCAAAAGGATTTTCTATTAAGTGTAAAAATACCCTAGTTCCGATAAAATTCAGAAAAACGTTTCCCCTGCATCCTTTGTCAAATCTATCATAAACAAAGTCTTTCATTCTTTAAGTTCCATCAAGAATGTCGATATGCTATGCCATGAAAATTCTTGATGACAGTTGAATAGTCAACTCAACAATATTTCACAGTTCAAAGTTCAACAGAATATTCAACTAAATCATTACGTTCATAATCAATTTTTAGTCATAATAATCATTTATATCAACAGACATAATCATTCAATTCCATTCGACCACTTCAGTCCATCATATCTATCATAGTTTAGAATTAAATTAATTTACGAGCAGCTAAGTCTCGCTACTCAATTGTTCGTGACCACAGAAATAGTATTCGACTATATCCATATATGGCCTAGCTTAGAGATGCACGAATATATTTGGCATCATTTTTAAGCTCCTATATAAAGACACTTCTCTCAATACCTTTACCCTTTTTGAACTTAATATTTCCTTTGTCGCCGATTGCCCAAATGTTGACTACCTGATTATATCTTAAACGGTTAACTTCAATATCACTGGAGTATTCATATTATACAGGAAAACACCTTAATGAGGCTCTAGACATTATAACATACCCAAATATTTCATTTGGATACATTTATGATCTTGGTCAGGTACGAAAATATTTCAGGAAAACAGTTGGTTTAAAACTCAGAATACGACTTATGAGGCTCAGATTAACTTCATAATAATTTTAGAAAAATATTTAACTTGAGACTCATGTTAAACTTCATAAGATAGAACTGAGCTTGACACGTTTGGGCCCAAAAAACTCAGAATTTGTAACTTGGGGATTGTTTTTCGTTTTTAATCTCATTAAGTGAGGAACACGAATCCTTGTCCCTAAATAAGATCATAATAAGCTATAATATTAAAATATGAACATATGCATAGGTCATATGTCAAATTTGGACTTTAGGAACTCAACTTATCAAAGAAATAAGGTTCTAGAGTTTCCTTAACCCTTAAATACTTAGGATCATTTGCATGGTTTTCAAGCCTTCCAAAATTTTGAATTTCAGTCCTTAAGAGAAGTTCACTAACATAGATACAAAATTCTAAACAATCCAGAGAACATGCAAGGATTTTAACTTCAATACCAAGCAATTCTAGGACAAGAGATGAAACTTAGAGCATCCTTTTTGGTGTAACAACAACACAAGAAGGTGGTTGAGTTTGGAGACCCTTCGACCATGAATTTTTGAGACAGAGAGACATGCAAACAGAATATTTCCAACATGAAAGGAGTTCTCATTATAGCCGTGATCATTTCTAACACAACCATAAGCTTACAACTCAATAACAACAACAATCATGCATGATTTCCCTAACCACACTTGGGAAGAATTTTAAAACAGCATGAACAGCCTTTGAATGTCCTTATTTTGTTAATCAGATATGAAATTTTAGTTCTCCATACCTCAAAATATTAGAGTAGGAACCTTGGAGAAAAGCTAGAAGGAATTGCAAGCAAAACCTACACTAAAACCCATTGTTGCAACATTTGAGTTCACGACTCCGAATAGAGAATACAACTAACAATGCCTATGAATTGAAAGATAGAACCCATAGATATGATGTAGATACCTTAGAGGATAAGTGGAGTAGCTTGCATTGAAGATTGAGAATACCAAAATGGACCTCCTTCCTTTGGCTTCAAAGCCGACGCACAAGAGAAGAAAATGGAGGAGATGATTTTTCCTTTGAATTTGTGAGATGAGTGGAATGAAATGAGGGGAGCTTCAGCCTCTATGGGCTATTTATAGATGATGAGGGATGGAGTTAGTGTATTATGATATTTTTAATTGTAATCATCATGCAACCATCTCATGGATTAGGTGGTTTGATAAGAACTAAAGACATGGCCTGGTAATTTTTGTTGAATTCGGTTTGGGCATTTGGTATAATGAATGGATGTGTTTTCTTGTGCTCTAAGACATCTTAGTAAAATCTTAAACAATGTCTAGGTTAGGAGAGATGATAGTTCAAGCACTCAAAGAATTGACAGAAAAGATTAGAGGTACTTTCGGGCAATCTAGTTTAAAGGTACATTAAAATTAACACTTTCCCTATTAACTCTTTAACTAAGTTACTTATCATATAAACACTAAGATAATAACTTATTATTCTCAAAACTTAATATTAAAAATCTATTATAAAAATATAATAGGTCAGGTGATCACTTAGACTAATTCTATCAAAATTCTAAGATTATACATTAACCCAAAAACGATTAAACTTCAAAACTTGGACAACTTTTACTATTAAACTAAACTAACTTACTTTTCTCATTCTAAACCCAATTCTAATGTTAATTCTATATTAAGAATTAACATATATGTACCTACATAAAGAAACTCTATAATTAACACTTCTTAACAAAACTCTACATTTAATTACTTGTTATCCAAGTAAGTTAGTTCTTATTCTAATAACTCTTATTTTCAAGGAAACTATTAAACATATATCATTCTCTTATCAAGAAAATATAATCACATAAATAAGCACACACACAATCCTAACCTATCTTATCCCATCCTAACCTTTCTTATCCCATCTTATCCTATCATATTCCATTTTATCCTATCCTATCATATCCTATCGTATTCTATCATGTCCTATCATATCCTATCTGATCCTATGCTATCCTATCCTTCCATAAAATATCATGTCCTATCATATACTATCATATCCAGTCCTATCCTTTCCTATCCTATCTAATCATCTCCAATCCCATCCTAACCTATCCTATCCTATCATATCGAATCCTATCATTTACACTCTTCTTTTATCCTATCCATTCATGTCCTATCCTCTACAATCCTATCCTATCATATACTCTAATCTCCTAAACCTATCATATCCTATCCTATGTTGTCCTTTCCTATCCTATCATATCCTACCCTATACTCTGTTGACCCTTCCTATCCATTCCTATCTTATCTTATCCTATCCTATCTTGTCCTCTCCTATCCTATCTTTTCCTATCCTATCCTATATTGTCCTTTTCTCTCCTATCCTACCCTCTCCAGTCGTTTATTGTCCATTTCTCTCCTAGCATATCATATCCTATCCTATCATATCTTGTCCTGTCCTATCTTGTCCTATCCTATCTTATCCCGTTGTGTCCTATCATGTCTCATCCTCTTCAATACTACCCTATCTCGTGCTATCATATCCCATCCTATCCCGTCCTAGCCCATTATATCCCATCCTATCCTATCCCAACCTATCCTATCTTATGTCATCCTATCACATCATATCATATCATATTCTATCCTCTCCACTTCTATCCCGTCCAATCTTATTATTTCATGTCCTCTCCTATCCTCTATTGTCTTATCCTCTCCTATCGTGCCATTTCCTATCATGTCCTCCCCTAACCTATCCAATCGCATACTCTCTTCGCATCTCATATCCTATCTTGTCCTATCCTATCCAATCTTGTCCTATTCTACTATATCATCTCCATTCCTTTCCTATCATATCCAATCATATCGTTTCCTATACTTTCATGTCCTTTACTTTTCTATCATATCCTATCCTATACTACCATATCCTATCTTATGGTATTAAATCCTATCCTCTAGAATCCAAGCCTATCCTACCATATCATGTCCTATCCTATCCTATCTTATCATATCCTATCATATCCTTTCCTATCATATCATATCCTCTCCTAACCAATCCTATATTATCCCATCACATCTAATCCTACCCTATCCTATCTAATCTAAACCTATCCTATCCTATGATATCCTTCCCTATCTTCTCATGTACTATCTTGTCTTGTCTTCTCATATCTTGCCTTGTCTTATCCTACCCTATCCTATCCGATCATCTCTTTTCCCATCATATCATATCTTATCCTAGGTTATCATATCATGTCATATCCTATCCTATTTCGTCCTATCGTGTCCTATCCTATATTTTCCTATCCTTTTTGTTCCTATCATATCTTATCTTGTCATGTCATATCCTATCCCATCCCATCCTATCCTATCCTATCCCATACTACCTATACCATCCAATCCTATCCCATCCTGTATTATCATATCCTATCCTATTCAATCTTGCCATATCCTTTCATATCCTCTCAAATCATGTTCTCTCTTATCCTATCCTATCTTGCCCTGTCCCATCTCATCTTATCCTATATTAACCCATCCTATCCTATCCCATGATATTCACTCCACTCCAGTCCCATCCAATCCTCTTCAAACCCTATTATATTCTATCCTAACGTATACATTCCTCTCCTCTCCTATCCTATATTGTCTTATCATATCCTCTGCTATCCTATCCTATCCTACCATATCCTATCATATCATGTCCTACCCTATCGTATACTCCCCTCTAATCATATCCCATCCTATCGAATCTTGTCCTGTCATGTGTTATCCTATCTTATCCTACCATATCATGTCCTATCATATTCAATCATATCATGTCATCTCCTCTCCTATCATATCATATCTTATCCAATCCAATCCTATCTTAACATATCCTATCCTATCATATCCTATCCTATCCAATCCTATCCAATCTTATCATATCATATCATATCCTTTATAATCCTATCTTCTCTTGTCTTCTCTTGTCTTATCTTGTCCTACCCTATCCTATCCTACCATATCCTATCCTATCCTATCCTATCCTATCCTATCCTATCCTATCCTATCCTATCCTATCCTATCC
>NW_017721485.1:0-13541 GCF_001865875.1 Lupinus angustifolius | reverse complement strand
AGCCTTTGTTATCCTATCCTATCCTATCCTATCCTATCCTATCCTATCCTATCCTATCCTATCCTATCCTATCATATCCTATCCTATCATATCCTAACCTATCATATTCTAACCTATCATATCTTATCCTATCATGTCCTATCATATCTTATCTTGTCATGTCATGTCCTATCCCATCCCATCCTAAACTATCCTATCCCATCCAACCTATACCATCCCATCCTACCCCTTTATGTCTTGTCCTATCCTATCATATCCTCCCCAATCTTCTCAAATCAGGTCCTCTCTTATCTTATCCTATCCTATCTCATCATATCCTATCCCATCCTATTTTATGCCATCCTATCCTATCCAATCCCATCCTATCTAATCATGTCCTCACCTATCCTATCGCATCCCATCATATCCTATCTCATCATATCTCCTCCTATCATATCCCATCTTATCCCATCCTATCTTATCCAATCCTATCATATCTAATCATGTCATCTCATATCCTGTCGTATACATTCCTCTCCTCTCTTGTGCTGTCCTATCCTACCATATCCTATCCTTTCATATCCTCTCCACTCCTCTCTTATCATATCCTACCATATTCTATCATATCATGTCCTATTCCATCCTATTGTGTCTTATCCTATCGTATATTGTCCTCTCCTATCTTAGCCAATCATATCCAATCTTTTCATGTCATGTCGTGTCATTTCCTATCCGACCATATCATGTCCTATCATATTCCATCATATCATGTCCTCTCCTCTCCTATCATATCTTGTCTTACCCTATCCAATCCTACCCTATCTTATACTCTCCTATCCTATCCTATCCTATCCTATCCTATCCGATCCAATCATTGCCTATCCTATCCTATTCAATCCCATCTTGTCCTCTCTTATCGTATACTCTCATCTCTATCCTCTCCTATCCTATCATATCTTATCTAATTATATCTGATAAAATTCTTGCCTATCCTATTCTATTCAATCCAATCTTGTCCTCTCCTATCGTATACTCTCATCCCTTATCCTCTCCTATCCTATCATATCTTCTCCAATCTGGTCCTATGATCTCATATCCTACTATATCCTTCCCATTCCTTTCCTATAATATCCTTTCATATTCAATCATATCCTCTCCTATCTTGTCCATTCCTATCCTATCATATCCTATCATATGCTATTAAATCCTTTCCTTTCCAATCTAATCCTATCCTACCATATCCTATCATATCATATCCTTTCTTATCTTGTCCTATCCTATCACATCCTCTCATGTCTTGTCTTGTCCTGTCGTCCCCTATCCAATCGAATCATATCCCGTCCCTTCCCATCCTATCATATCCTATCGTATCACATCTTGTCCTATCCTATCACATCCTATCTTATTATAACATATCCTATTGTATACTATCCTAACATATCATATCTTATCCTATAATGTCCTATCTTATCATGTCTTGCCCAATACCATCCCATCTTAACCTATCTTATCCCATCTAACCTATACCATCCAACCCCATCCAGTCCTATCCAATCTTCTCAAATCATGTCATCTCTTATTCTATCATATCCTATCTTGTCATATCATGTGCCATCCCATCCCATCCTATCCTATCCTATCCCATCCTATCTTATCCCATCATATCCCATCCTATCCTATCCAATCCACTCCTATCTAATCATGTCCTCCCATATCCAATTGTATAAATTCCTCTCCTCTCCACTGCTATCCTACCCTATCCTATCCTATCATCTCCACTCCTCTCCTATCCTATCATGTCCTATCCTATCCTATCATGTCCTATCCTATCGTATACTCTCCTCTCCTATCATATCCCATCCTATCCAATCTTGTCCTATCCTAGCCGACCATATCATATCCTATCATATTCTACCATATCATGTCCTCTCCTCTCCTCTCCTACCACATCCTATCATTTCCTATCGTATCATATCCTATCCTAACCTATCATATCATATCCTTTAATGTCCTATCATGTCCTATCTTGTCCTATCCTATTCGATACTATCCTATTATAACCTATCCGTTCCATTCCTAAAATCATATCATATCATATCATATCATATCATATCATATCATATCATATCATATCATATCATATCATATCATATCATATCATATCATATCATATCATATCATATCATATCATATCATATCATATCATATCATATCATATCATATCATATAATATCATATCATATCATATCATATCATATCATGTCATGTCATGTCATGTCATGTCATGTCATATCATATCATATCATATCATATCATATCATATCATATCATATCCTATCCTATCATATGTCATGTCATGTCATGTCATGTCATGTCATGTCATGTCATGTCATGTCATGTCATGTCATGTCATGTCATGTCATGTCATGTCATGTCATGTCATGTCATGTCATGTCATGTCATGTCATGTCATGTCATGTCATGTCATGTCATGTCATGTCATGTCATGTCATATCATATCATATCATGTCCTATCATTTCTTGTCCTATCCTCTCCTATCATATCTTATCATGTCATATCCAATCCTTCCATAACCTATCATGTCACATCCTTTCCTATATTATCATGTCTTATCCTATCCTATCATATCCTATCATATCATATCCTATCCTATCCTATCCTATCATCTCCTATCATATCTTGTCCTATCATATCCTATCTTATCCTTACCTTTCCTATTCTGCCCTATCCTATCATGTCCTCTCCTATTCTCTCCTATACTATACTGTCATATCCTACCTTATCTTATCATACCCTATCATATCCTATCATTTCCTATCATTTACCCTCAATGTTGTGAAGTCCTGTCCTACCCTTTCCTACCCTGCCTATTCCTATCATGTCTTGTCATGTCCTCTCTTGTCCTGTCCTATCATTTCCTATCATGTCCTCTCCGATATTGTCCTGTCATGTCCTCTCCTATCCCATCCTACCTTGTCATGTCATTTCCTCACCTTTCATATCTTATCATATTCTTTCCTATTCAATCATGTCATATCCTATCCTATCCTATCGTTTCCGACTCTATCCTATCCAATCATATCTTGTCCCGACATGTCCTATCATGTCCTGTCCTGTTCTATCCTTTCTATTCTTCTCCTACCTTATCTTATCTTATAGAATCTTGTCCTCTTCTATCCTATCCTATCATATACTCTCCTCTCACATAGTATCCTATCATATCATATCAATTCATATCCTATTGTATCCGATCCTAACATATCTTGTCATGTCCTATCATTTCTTATCCTATCACATCCTATTCTATTCTATACTATCCTTTCATATCCTATCCTACCTTATCATGTCATATTCTATCCTACCATATCGCATCCTATCCTATCTGATCATATCCTATCTTATCCTACATTGCCCTATCATATCCTATCCTTTCTTATCATATCCTCTCCTATCATACCATATCCTGTCATATCCCAAATTTCAGCTCTCTCCTTATATATGTATATATTAGTCTATATATATATAAGTGTCTATTATTCTATTAAATAGTAGGGAGCTAAGTGAAATCCTTTGTCCATTACAAATAATTACTCGTGTTAGAAGTCGACTTGAGTTACTGATTGATAGTGAGAGGAGTTAGGAAATGAGTTGTGCGTTATGGAAATTCATGAGGAAAAGTTCATGATTTGTTTTCTAAAATAAAATAGAGTTACATCATGCTATTAGAATAGAAAAATAAGTTCATCAAAAACTAAATAGAAAGTTTTGTACAGTTGGGATTTACCAGCTATCATGTATATCTAAAATCACTGAATTTCAGCAGAAGTGGTCTGAGGGACCCTGTGACTTGTGTATCCCTAGATTATGTTATTATTAATAAGTTTTAGTGAAGTATAAAGTTATTATCCCAATTAAAAATATGGAGTAACAACTCAGACAATTTTCCTAAAAATTATGAATAATCTTCCTATCAGCTTCGCCTACGAATGCCTATATTCGTCTCTATCTCACCTCGAGTATAATCAAACCTCTTGGAAAGTGTTTGACGAGTATAGGTTAATGTTTTTCTAGTACTATAATTACATTTGGAATCATCTAGTCTTACTCAAGCTATTTAGAGTGCAAACTCGTGTTCTAGTATTAGCCAAAATTCTCATTCCTTAAAAAGTCCATAACTTTTCCATTATGATAGCTTTTTGGGTGATTCTTGAGCCGAAACCTATTCTCATAGAACCAATTAATCCAATGGTGAAGTTACTGTAACTGATTAAGATTTTTATCCAAATATTAATCCATCTCCAATCAACAGTGCCTAGATTAGTCTAGATACATATATCTTGTATTGTGTTGTTTGTTAGAGCCCAAAGCTATCAATATATGAGGTATGGAAAATTATCTATAATCATATAAACAATGTTTATACTTATCTTAAGTTGTCTTAGAATGTAAGAAATGATAAGTGCCAAATATGCCTAAAATTCATATACTTTTTATGGCACTTATCCTTGGCAAAATTGAGAAAACCAACTTAATTCAACACTTTTTGAATATAATATCACAATCTTGTATATATGCTTTGTGTATTTATTTTGTATTATATTTTGTAGGAATATCACAATCTTGTAAATATCACCATCATGTATATAAGCAATTTTAGTGTAACCTATCCCATCGTATCGTGTCTTGTCATGTCTTGTCCTATCATATCGTATACAATCCTCTACTATCATATCGTATACAATCCTCTACTATCATATCCTATCCTATCCTACTCTATCCTATCCAGTCAGTCCTTTCATAACCAATCATATCATGTTCTACCCTATCTTGTCATGTCATATCCATTGCTATACTATCCTATCATATCATGTCCTATCCTCTCCCATCTTATCGTATCATATCCTATAATATCCATTCAAACTTTGTCATGTCCTCTACACTCCTATCATATCCTACTCTATCTTATCCTATCCTACCTTATGTTATCTTATTCTATTATGTCCTATCATATCATATCCCATCCTATCCTCTCTTGCCATGTCTTGTCATATCCTATCCTATCCTATCGTAATCTTTCCTATCCTATCCAATAATATCATGTCATATTGTATCCTCTCCAATCATGTTCTATCCGATTGTATCCTATCCTATCTAATCATATTCTATCCTATGCTATCCAATACTATCGTATCCTACCCTATTGTGCCTTGTATTGTCATGTCCTATCATATCATATACTACCCTCTACTATCATATCATATCCTATTTTATCCTATCATATCATCTCCTATGCTAACCTATCATATCGTGTCCCATCCTATTGGATCCTGTCCCATCAATTCCAATCCTGTCATATCATATCCTATTCTATCCATTCCTGTTCTATCCTATCATATCCAATTGTATCATATCTTATCATATGCTATACAATTCCATCATATCCAATCCTATCCTTTCGTGTCTTGTCATGTCCCTTCCTAACATACTGTTTACTATCCACTATAATCATATCATATCTTATCCTATCCTATCATATCCAATCATATCATGTCCTATCTTATCGTGTCCTATCCTATCCATTCTTATCATATCCTATCTTATCCAATCCTATCCTACCATATCATGTCCTATCCTATCTTATCCTTTCCAATCATGCCTTGTCCTATCCATTCCTATCCTATCTTATACTATCTTATCCTATGCTACCCTATCCAATCATATTTACCCTTTCATATCATTTCCTATCCGATCCTATCATATCCTATCATATCCAATCCTATGAAAACCTTTCATATCTTATCATGTCCTCTCCTTTCATATCCTATCCTATCATATCCAAACCTATCCTATCCTCTCCTATCTTATCATATCATATCTTATCCAATTCAATCCTATCTTATCATATCCTATCGTATTCATTCCTAACCTACCATGTCCTATCCATTCCTATCTTATCCTATCTTACCCTTTACTATCCTATTCTATCTTATCCTATCCTATCCTTTCCTATGATATCCTTTCATATCATATCATGTCCTCTCCTCTCCTTTACTCTCCTATCCTATCATATCCTCTCCTCTCATATGGTATTATATTCTATCCTATCCTATCATAGCATATCATGTCCTATCCTATCCTATCATATCCAATCCTATCATATCTTTTCTTATCTTAACCAATCATATCCAATCCTATGCTATCATATCTTATCTTGTCATGTCATCTCCTATCATATTGTATAATATCCTATATTGTCGTATCCATTCCCATCTTATCCTATCTAATCATATCTTGTCCTATCAAATCATCTCATGTCCTATCTTATCTTGTCCTATCCTGTCCTACCCTCTCTTATCATATCCTATCATATCTTGTGTTTCCTCTTCCTCCTCTCCTCTCACATGCTATCTTATCCCATGCTATCATTTCCTATACTAACCTATCATATCATATCCAATCTTATCAAATCTTATCCTATCCTATCATATCCTATTAAATTAGATCATATCCTATCCATAAAAGATTGTCATGTCTGGTCATGAGCTATCCATTCCTATCTTATCATATCATATCCTATCTTTTCGTTTATTGTCCAACCCTATCCTATTCCCTCCTGCATTGTTTTGTCATGTCCTATCCAATACTGCCATGTCCTTTCATATCCTATCCTATCTTATCGTATTTTATCAGTTCTTAGGATGAGGATGAAGATAGGATTAGGATGAGGATGAGGTAGAGAAGGAGGAGGAGGAGGATAGGATGAGCTTGAGGTTGAGGATTTCATGAGGATGACGAGGAGGAGGATGATGAGTATGAAGATGAAGATGAGGACGAGGATAGAATGAGGATGAGTATATAATTAGGATGATGATGACAATGAGAATTAGGATGAAGATGAGGATAAGATGAGCTTGAGGTTGAGGATTTCATGAGGATGAGGATGACGAGGAGGAGGAGGATGATGAGTATGAAGATGAAGATGAGGACGAAGATATAATGAGGATGATGATATGATTAGGATGAGGATGACAATGACAATTAGGATGAGGATGACAATGACAATTAGGATGAGGATGACAATGACAATTAGGATGAGGATGAGGATGAGGATAGGATGAGGATTAGAATTAGGATGAGTATGAGGATGAGGATAAGATGAGGATGAGGAAGAGGTTGAGGATGAAGATGAGGATAGGATGAGGATGAGGATTACGATAGGATAAGGTTGAGGACGAGGATAAGATGAGGATGAGGATAAGGATATGATTAGGATGAGGATGAGGACGAGGATAGGATGAGGATGATGATGAGGATAGGATTAGGATGAGGATGAGCAGGAGAAGGAGGACGATGAGGATGAGGATAGGATGAGGATAAGTACGGGATCATGAATGGGATGAGGATAGGATGCGGATGAGGATGAGGATTAGGATTAGGATTAGGATGAGGATGAGGAAGAGGATGAAGATAGGATGAGGATAGGATGAGGATGAGGACGAGGATATTTTCATGAGGAGGATGAGGATATGACTAGGATAAGGATGAGCAAGAGAAAGAGGAGGATGAGGATGATGATAGGATGAGAATAAGGACGGGATGAGGAATGGGATGACAATAAGGCTAAGGATGAGGATGAGCATGATGATGAGGACGACGATGAGGAGGAGGATGATGATGAGGATGAGAATGAGGATGTGAATGAGGATTAGGAAGAGGAAGAGGATGAGCATGAGGAAGGGGATGAGGAAGAGGATGAGGATAGGATGAGGATGACTGTGAGGATAAGGATTAGGATAATATGAGGATGGGAATAAGGATAGGATGAGGATAGGATGAGGATGGGGATGGGGATGATGAGGATGAGGATAGGATGAGGATGAAGTTGAGGATGAGGATAAAGATTTAATGAAGATGAGGATAAGGATAGGATGATGTTAAGGACAACGAATGGATGAGGATGAGGATAGGATTAGGATTAGGATGAGGATGAGGATATGGACGAGGATAGGATGAGGATGAGGATTGGATGAGGATCAAGATGAGGATGAGGATTAGGATTGTATGAGGATGAGAATAGGTTGAGGATGAGCATGAGGATATGTTGCACATGAGGATGAGGATACTTAGGAGGATAGGATGAGGATGTGGATGAGGATGAGGATGAGGGTGAGGATGAGTATGAGGATGAGGATGAGGATGAGGATGAGGATGAGGATGAGGATGAGGATGAGGATGAGGATAGGATAGGATAATGATGAGGATAGGATTAGGAGGAGGATAAGGAGGAGGACGAGGATAGGAGGAGGAAAATGATAGGATGAGGATGATGACGAGGATGAGGAGGAGTATGATGAGGATAAGGAGGAAGACGATGATAAGGAGGAGGATTAGGATGAGGATGAGGATAGGGTAAGGATGAGGATAAATGAGGATGAGGTTGAGGATGAGGATAGGATGAGGATAAGATGAGTATGAGGATGAGGATGGGGATGAGGATAGGATTAGGATGAGGATGAGCAGGAGAAGGAGGACGATGAGGATGAGGATAGGATGAGGATAAGGACGGGATCATGAATGGGATGAGGATAGGATGAGGATGAGGATTAGGATTAGGATTTGGATGAGGAAGAGGATAGCATGAGGATGAGGATGAGGCTGAGGATGAGGATAGGATGAAGATAGGATGAGGTTGAGGACGAGGATATTTTCATGATGAGGATGAGGGTATGACTAGGATGAGGATGAGCAAGAGAAAGAGGAGGATGAGGATAATGATAGCATGAGAATAAGGACGGGATGAGGAATGGGATGAGGATGAGGATGAGCATGATGATGAGGACGACGATGAGGACGAGGATGATGTTGAGGATGGGAATGAGGATGTGGATGAGGATAAGGAAGAGGATGAGGATGAGCATGAGGAAGGGGATGAGGAAGAGGATGAGAATAGGATGAGGATGACTGTGAGGATGAGGATTAGGATAATATGAGGATGGGGATAAGGTTAGGATGAGGATGGTGATGAGGAGGATGAGGTTGAGGATGAAGATGAGGATAAAGATTGAATGAGGATGAGGATAAGGATAGGATGACGTTGAGGACAACGAATGGATGAGGATCAGGATAAAGATTGAATGAGGATGAGGATAAGGATAGGATGACGTTGAGGACAACGAATGGATGAGGATGAGGATAGGACTAGGATTAGGATTAGGATGATGATGATGAGGATATGGACGAGTATAGGATGAGGATGAGGATTGGATGAGGGTCAAAATGAGGAAGAGGATGAGGATAGGTTAAGGATGAGCATGAGGATATGTTGCGCATGAGGATGAGGATAAGTATGAGGATTGGATAGGATAATGATGAGGATAAGGAGGAGGATGAGGCTAGGATGAGGAAAATGATAGGATGAGAATGATGACGAGGATGAGGAGGAGGAGGTTGAGGATAAGGAGGAAGACGACGATAAGGAGGAGGATTATGATGAGGATGAGGATAGGGTGAGGATGAGGATGAGGATAGGATGAGGATGTGGTTGAGGATGAGGATTGGATGAGGAGGAGAAGAGGATGAGGATGAGGATAGGATGAGGATGAGGATGAGGATAATATGAGGACGGGGATAAGGTTAGGATGAGGATGGGGATGAAGAGGATGAGGATAGGATGAGGATGAGGTTGAGGATGAGGATGAGGATGAGGATAAAGATTGAATGAGGATGAGGATAAGGATAGGATGACATTGAGGACAACGAATGGATGAGGATGAGGATAGGATTAGGATTAGGATTAGGATGATGATGAGGATATGGACGAGGATAGGATGAGGATGAGGATTGGATGAGGGTCAAAATGAGGAAGAGGATGAGGATTGTATGAGGATGAGGATAGGATAAGGATGAGCATGAGGATATGTTGCGCATGAGGATGAGGATAAGTAGGAGGATAGGATAGGATGAGGATAGGATAGGATAATGATGAGGATAAGGAGGAGGATGTGGATAGGATGAGGAAAATGATAGGATGAGAATGATGACGAGGATGAGGAGGAGGAGGATGAGGTTTAGGAGGAAGACGACGATAAGAAGGAGGATTAGGATGAGGATGAGGATGGGGTGAGGATGAGGATGAGGATAGGATGAGGATGTGGTTGAGGATGTGGATTGGATGAGGAGAGAAGAGGATGAGGATGAGGATAGGATGAGGATAAGATGAGGATAGGATGAGGAGGAGGATGAGGATGAAGACGAGGATAGGATGAGGATCAGGATAGGATGAGGATGAGGAGGATGAGGATGAGGGTCAGATTAGGATGAGGGTGAGGATAAGAATGAGGATGAGGATGAGGATGGGGATGAGAATGAGGATGAGGATGAGGAAGAGGAAGATGATAGGATGAGGATGAGGATAGGATGAGGATGAGGATGAGGGATGAGGAATAGGATGAGGATGAGGATGAGGATGAGGATAAGGATAGGATGAGGATGAGGATAACATGAGGATGTCGATAGGATGAGGATGAGGATGTGGAATGGATGAGGATGAGGATAGGATGAGGATGAATATGAGGACAAGGATAGGATGAGGTTGAGTATAGGATTAGGATGAGGATGGGGATGAGGAAGACGATGAGGATGAGGATAAAGATGACAATGAGGATGAGGATAAACATGAGAATGATGATGAGGATAGGATTAGGATGTGGATGAGAATGGGGATGAGGATGTGGACGAGGGTAGGATGGGGATGAGGATAGGATGAGGATGAGGATTCGATGAGGATGAGGATTAGATCAGGATGAGGATTGGATCAGGATGAGGATTGGTTGAGGATATGGATAGGATGAGGATGAGGATGAGTATCAGGATGTGAACGAGGACGAGGAGGAAGATAGGATGAAGATTAGGACCAGGATAAGATGGCCACAGGATTAGGATGAGGATGAGGAGGAGGAGCAGGATGAGGATGAGGATGAGGATGAGGATAGGATGAGGATGAGGATGAAGATTAGGATGAGGATGAGGATTAGCTTGAGGATAGGATGACGACAAGGATAGGAGTAGGATGTGGATAGAATTTGGATGAGGATGGGGAGGAGGAGGAACAAAATAAGGGTAGGATAGGATGGCGAGGTGTAGGAGGAGGATGAGGATAAAGATGAGGACGAGGATAGGAAGACGATGCGGATGAGGATGAGGATGAGGATAAGTTGAGGATGAGGATGAGGATAGGATTAGGATGAGGATGAGGAGACGATGAGGATGAGGATGAGGATAGGATGAGGATGAGGATATGATTAGGATGAGGATGAGAATGAGGATAAGGATGTGGACGAGGACAGGATGAGGATGAGGTTATGATGAGGATGAGGATGAGAAATGGATCAGGATGAGCATAGGTTGAGGATGAGGAAAAGATGAGGATGAGGATGAAGATAGGAAAATGATGAGGATAAGGATTGAATGAAGATGAGGACGAGGAAATTATTAGGATGAGGATGAGGATTGGATGAGGATCACGACGAGGATGAGGATAAGATGAGGATGAGGATAAGGAGGAGGATAGGATGCGGATGAGGATAGGATTAGATTTTGGATTAGGTGGGTGATTAGGTTGAGGATGTGTATAAGATGAGGATGTTGATGGGGATAGGATTAGGATGAAGATGCGAATGAGGATGAGGATGTGGGCGAGGATAGGATGGGGAATAGGCTAGGATAAGGACAAGAATTGGATGAGGATATGATGAGGACGAGGATAGGATGAGGATGAGGATAAGATTAAGATGAGGACGAGGATAGGATGAGGATAGGGATAGGATTAGGATGAGGATGAGGATAGGAAAAGGATGAGGATACGATAGAATCAGGATTAGATTAGGATGAGGATACGATAGGATGAGGATAAGATTAGGATGAGGATGAGGATGCGGATGCGGACGAGGATGAGGATTAGATGAGGATCAGATTGAGGATGAGGATGAGGCTGAGGATAGGATGAGCATGAGGATGAGGAGGAGGATGAGGAGGAGGATAGGATGAGGATGAGGATTAGGATTAGGATGAGTGTGAGGATTAGGATTAGGATGCGGATGAGGATTAGGATTGGATGTGCATGAGGATGAGGATGAGGCCAAGGATAGGACGAGGATGAGGATAGGATGAGGTTGAGGATAAGGATAGGATGAGGATGAGGATAGGATGAGGATGAGGAGGAGGATAAGGATGAGGATATGATGAGGATGACAATAGGATGAGGATGAGGATAAGATTAGGATGAGCAAGAGGATGAGGAGAAAGAAGAGGATGAGGATAAGGATATGATTAGGATGAGGAAGAGGATGAGGAGAAAGATGAGGATGAGGATGAGGATTAGATGTGGATGAATGATAAGTGCCAAAAGTATACACTTTTCACCATCATTTTATGGTAATTATCCTATGCAAATTGTAGAAAACCAACTTAAATTAACACCTTTTAGGGAAATTTTGCATGATTAAATAAATTAGTTCCTTATTAGTTCTTGTCCAAGTTTTCTTTGAGTTTTGTAGGAAATTGAATATTAAAAAACAAATTCGAAGATGGATAAGAATTGAAGCCAAAATTCAAGACAAATGCTCAAAATGAATTGCTTAAAGTAATCCAGTTAAAGCATGGCAGCTTAGCGGGGAAACAGGCAGCTTAGAAGGGAAACAGGCAGCTTAGCGGGGAAACAGGTGGGCTAAGCGGCTGGCGCACCATAAAAGTGATTTTTTGGTCAAATCATGGAACATCTAACTTTTTCGTGGCTTAAAGGCTAAGAACATGACCTCATGGATGACATAAGGCTATGACAAGAAGGAGGAGGTGTCACCATGCATGAAACCTAGCCCACCATAGGGGTTAAGTAGGGGCCAAAGTGGCTCTTCATAAGGGCCAAAGGTGAGCAACATGCTACCAAACAATGCAGCTGGGCATCCAGCACTTTGGCCTATAAAAGGCACGAAATTCTAATTTGTAAAACATTGTAAATTCATTCTAAATTCTTCCTAGTTGATTCATCTTCTTTTTCTTTCATTTTAGGTAGTTTTTAGGCTAGTTTTAGAGTAGTTTTTCATAGAATTCAAGAGGAGAAAAGGAGAAGGCAAATGAGATGCAAAAATCAATTTTGTACTCTCATTTGGAACTCAAAAGCACCCAATCCTTGGATAGATGACTTATGCTCCTAAACATTTTATGTTGAACAAGGTTATGTAATTTCTACCTCTTAATTTACGAAAGTTTGGATTTTAATCATTCAAGTTGGTGCTTTGGTTAATATTATTTGTTTGAGAAGTACTTAATGCTCTTTTTAGATTAATCGCCTAAAAATGATTTCAAGTCAATAAAATTACTTGTCTCAAACACTTAACAAATAAACTAAGAAGTAGTTGTACTACTTAGTTTATTTGCCAAGTTAAGCATGCTTTTCTTAAGATCTTACATTCATTACTAATTCAATATTAGAGTCGCCAATGGTTAGGGTGTGACAACCTAATCTCTTTTATGGCCGTAGTAT
>NW_017721484.1:0-17500 GCF_001865875.1 Lupinus angustifolius | reverse complement strand
ATGAGGCTAGGAGGCGGAGGAGGATGAGGATGAAGAGGAGGACAAGGATAGGATGAGGATGAGAATGAGGATGGGATTAGGATGACGACGAGAATATGATGAGAAGGACGATGAGGATTGGATGAGAATGAGGACTGGATAAGGATGTGGATGAGGATAGGTTGAGGATGAGGATGAGGATGAGCCTAAGATGTGCATGAGGATGAAGATGAGGATTAGGATGAGGATAGGCTGAGGATGAGGATGAAGATAGGATGAGGATGAGGACGAGGATAGGATGAGGATGAGGAGGAGTAAGAGGAGGAGGATGTGGATCAGATGAGGATGAGGATGAGGATAGGATGATGATAGGATGAGGATAGGATGATGATAGGATGAGGATAGGATGATGATAGGATGAGGATAGGATGATGATAGGATGAGGATAGGATGATGATAGGATGAGGATAGGATGATGATAGGATGAGGATAGGATGATGATAGGATGAGGATAGGATGATGATAGGATGAGGATTAGGATTAGGATTAGGTTTAGGTTTAGGATTGGGATGAGGATGAGGATGAGGATGACAATGAGGATGAGGAGGATGATAGGATGAAGATCAAGATGTGGATAGGACGAGGATAAGGACGAGCATATAGTTAGGATGATGATGAGGAGGATGAGGAGGAGGATGAGGAAGGATGAGGATGAGGATTAGGATGAGGATCGGGATGAGCATGAGGTTATAATGAGAATGAGGATGAGGATAGGATAGGGTGAGGATGAGGATGAGGATAGGATTAGCATGAGGATGAGGATGAGGATGAGGACGAGGATAGGATGAGGATAGGATGAGGATGAGGGTAGGATTAGGATAAGGAGGAGGAGGAGGTGGAGGATGACCATGAGGATGAATATGAGGATAGGATAGATGAGGCTAGGAGGAGGAGGAGGATGAGGATTAGATGAGGATGAGGACTGGATCAGGATGAGGATGAGGATAGGTTGAGGATGGGGACGAGGATGAGCATAAGATAAGCATGTGGATGAGGATGTAGATTAGGATGAGGATGAGGATGAAGATAGGATGAGGATGAGGACAAGGATAGGATTAGGTTTAGGTTTAGATTTAGGATGGGGATGAGGATCAGGATCAGGATGACAATGAGGATGAGGAGGATGATAGGATGAAGATCAGGATGCGGATAAGACGAGGATCAGGACGAGGATAGGATGAGGATATAGTTAGGATGATGAGGAGGAGGATGAGAAGGAGGATAAGGAAGGATGAGGATGAGGATTAGGATGAGGATCAGGATGAGCATGAGGTTAGGATGAGCATGAGGATGAGGATAGGATAGGGTGAGGATGAGCATGAGGATAGGTTTAAGATGAGGATGGGGATAGGATTAGCATGAGGATGAGGATGAGTACGAGGATAGGATGAGGATAGGATGAGGATGACGGTAGGATTAGGAGGAGGAGGAGGAGGAGGTGGAGGATGACCATGTGGATGAATATGAGGATAGGATAGATGAGGTTAGAGGAGGTGGATGATGAGGGTGAAGAGGAGGACGAGGATAGGATGAGGTTGAGAATGAGGATGGGATTAGGATGTCGACGAGGATATGATGAGAAGGACGATGAGGATTGGATGAGGATGAGGACTGGATGAGGATGAGGATGAGGATATGTTGAGGATGAGGATGAGGATTAGGATGAGGATAGGATTAGGATGAGGATGAAGATAGGATGAGGATGAGGACAAGGATAGGATTAGGAGGAGGAGGAGGATGATGAGGATTAGATCAGGATGAGGATGAGGATAGGATGAGGATGAGGATAGGATGAGGATTAGGATTAGGATTAGGTTTAGTTTAGGATGAGGATGAGGATGAGTCAGAGGATTGGATAGGATGAGGATGAGGAGGAGGAGGAGGATGAGGAGGAGGATGAGGATGAGAAAGATGATGAGGATGAGGATAGGATGAGGCTGAGGTTGACGATAAGATGAGGATGAAGAGGAGAAGGATGAGGAGGAGGAGGATGAGGATGAGGATTAGCATGAAGATGAAGACGAGGATGAGGATGAGGATAGGATTAGGATGAGGATGAGGATGAGGATGAGGATAGGGATGAGGATGTGGACGAGGGTGAGGATGAGGATGAGGATAGGATTAGGATGAAGATTGAATGAGGATGAGGGTTGGATCGGGATGAGTATGAGGAATATGAGATGATGAGGATGAGGAATATGAGAGGATGAGGATATGATGAGGATGAGGATAAGGATAGGACTAGGATGAGGATGTGGATGAGTACAGGATGACGCTGAGGATAGGACTAGGATGAAGATTGGATGAGGATAAGGATGAGGATTGAGATGAGGATGAGGATGAGCATAGGAAGAGGATGAGGATGAGGACGAGCATAGGATTAGGATGAGGATGATGATGAGGATAGGATGAGGATGAGGTTGTGGACAAGATGAGGATAAATATGAGGACGAATATAGGATGAGGATGACGATAGGATTAGGATGAGGATGAGGAAGACGATGAGGATGATGATGAGGATGGGATGTGGATGAAGATGAGGATGATTATGAGGATAGGATTATGATGAGGATGAGAATGAGGATGAGGATGTGGACGAGGATATGATGAGCATGAGGATTGGATCAGGATGAGGATGAGGATTGGTTGAGGACGAGGATATGATAAGCATGAGGATGAGGATGAGGATCAGTATGAGAATGAGTACGAGGAAGAGGATAGGGGAGGAGCAGGACGAGGATAGGATGAGTGTAGGATTAGGATAAGGATGAGAAAGAGGAAGATGAGGAGTATGACAATGACGATGAGCATGAGGATAGGATGAGGATGAGGACGATGATAGGATTTGGATGAGGATGAGGAGGAGGATGAGCATAAGGTTAGGATAGGGTGAGGATGACGGTAGAATTAAGATGAGGATGAGCATGAGGATAGGATGAGCATGAGTATGAGTATATAATGAGGATGAGGATGAGGATATGATGAGGTTGAGGCTAGGATTAGGATGAGAATCAGGAGGACGAGGAGGGGGAGGATGAGGATGAGGATAGGATGAGGACAGGAATAAGAAGAGGATAAGATGTGGATTGGGATGAGGATGATGATGAGGATGAGGATTGGATGAGGATGAGGTTGAGGATAAGATGAGGATGACGAGGAGGAGGAGGAGGAGGAGGAGGATGAGGAGTAGGAGGATGAGGATGAAGATTAGGACGAGGACATGATGATGATGAGGATAAGGATGGGCTTAGGATGTGGATGAGGAGAGAAGGAGGATGAGGATGAGGATAGGATGAGGATGACTATTGGAAGAGGATGGGATGAGGATGAGGATAAGATGAGCATGAGTATGAGCCTGAGGATGAGGAAAGGATGAGGATGAGGACAAGGATAGGATTGGGATGAGGGGGAGGAGGAGGATAGTATGAGGAAAGGATGACAATGAGGATGAGGTCGAGGATAGGATGAGGATGAGGATATGATGAGGATGAGAATATGATTGGGATGAGGATGAGGAGGAGGAGGAAGAGAAGGATGAGGAGGAAGATAGAATAGGATGAGGATGAGGATAGGATTAGGATGAGGAAGAGGATGAGGAGGACGAGGAGGATGAGAATGAGAATGAGGATGAGGGTGAAGATGAGGAAGACAATGAGGATGAGGGTGAGGATTGGATAATATGAGGATGAGGATGAGGATGAGGATGAGGACGACGAAAACATTAGGATGAGGACAGGATGAGGACAGGATGAGGATGAAGATAGGATTACGATGAGGATGAGGATAAGATCAGGATGAGGATGAGCATGAGGATATGATTAGGATGAGGATGAGGATGAGGATGAAGATGAGGATGAGGAGGAGGATGAGGATGACGATGGGTATAGGATAGGATGAGGATAGGATTAGATTAAGAAAGAGGATGAGGAGAAAGATGAGGATGAGGATGAGGATATGATCGGGATGACGATGAGGATTAGGAAAGGATGAGGTTGAGGATGAGGATGAGGATGAGGTGGAAGATGAGGATGAGGAGAAAGATGAGGATGAGGATGAGGATTAGGATAGGATGAGGATGAGGACTAGGATAGGATTCGGAGGAGGAGGAGGAGGAGGAGGATCAGATGAGGATATGATAAGAATGAGGATTAGGTTTAGGAATAGGATGAGGATAAGGATGAGGATGTGGATTAGGATTAGGATTAGGATGTGGATGAGGATTAGGATAGGATGAGCCTGAGGATGAAGATGAGGATAGGATGAGGATGAGGACGGGATGTGTATGAGGATGAGGATAGGATGAGGATGAGGTTGAGGATAACATGAGGATGAGGATAGGATTAGGATGAGGAAGAGGAGGAGTAGAACGATGAGGATGAGGACGAGGATGAGGATGTGGATAGGATTAGGACGAGGAAGAGGATGAGGATGAGGAAGAGGATGAGGATTGGTTGAGGATCAGGACGAGGACGAGGATGAGGATGAGGATTAGGACGAGGACGGGGATGAGGATATGAAGAGGACGAGGATTAGGAGCAGGATAGGATGAAGATGAGGATAGGATTAGAATGTGGACAGGGAGGAGGATTAGGATGAGGATAGGCTGAGGATAAGAAGAGGATGACGATGTGGATGACGATAAGACTAGGATAAGGATAGGGTGAGAACAAGGATTGGATGAGGATAGGATGAGGACGTGGATAGGAGGAGGATGAGGATAGGATAACGATGAGGACGAGGATATGATGAGGATGAGGATATAATTAGGATGATGATTGGGTGAGGATAGGATTAGGATGAGGATGAGACTGAGGATGAGGATGTGGACGAGGATAGGATGAGGATGAGGATAGGATGAGGACAAGGATTCCTTGAGGATAGGATGAGGATAGAACGTGGATAGGATGAGGAGGAGGATAGGATGAGGAGGAGCATAGGATGTGGATGAGGATAGGATTAGGATGAAGATGAGGATAAGGATGAGGATAGGATGAACATGAGGATGAGGATGACGAGGAGGAGGAGCAAGAAGACGAGGATGACGATCAGATAAGATGAGGATGAGGATAAGGATGAGGATGAGGATAGGATTAGGATGAGGAAGAGGATGAGGATAAAGATGAGGATGAGGATGAGGATGAGGATGAGGATGAGGATAAGGATGAGGATGAGGATAGGATAAAGATAAGGATGAGGAGGACGATAGAATGAGGATGAGGATAGGATAAGAATGAGGATGGGGAGGAGCATGAGGATGAGGATGACGATTAGGATGAGGATGAGGATATGTTGAGCAATAGAATGAGGATGAGGATGTCGACAAGGATAGGATGAGGATGAGGATAAGATGAGGACAAGGATTGGATAAGGATAGTGTGAGGATTCGAATAGAATGAGGATAGGATAAAGTTGAGGACGAGGATAGTATTAGTATGATGATAAGATTAGGATGAGGATGAGGAATAGGATGAGGATAGGATGATGATGAGGATCTGGAAAGGATGAGGATATGATGAGGATGAGGATGACAATGAGGTTGAGGATAGGATTAGGATGAGCATGAGGATAATTATGAAGACAAGGATTGGATGAGGATAGGATGAGGATGTGGATAGGAGGAGGGTGAGGATAGGATAGCGATGAGGACGAGGATAAGATGAGGATGAGGATATAATTAGGATGAGGATATGGTGAGGATAGGATTAGGATGAGGATGAGACTATGGATGAGGATGTGGACGAGGATAGGATGAGTATGAGGATAGAATGAGGATAGGATGAGGATAGAATGAGGATAGGATGAGGAGGAGGATAGGATGAGGATGAGCATAGGATGACGATGAGGATAGGATTAGGATGAAGATGAGGATAAGGATGAGGATATGATGAACATGAGGATGAGGATCGGATGAGGATGAGAATAGGATTAGGATGAGGATGAGGATATGATGAGGATGAGGATGAGGATGAGGATGAGGAGGAGCAAGAAGACGAGGATGACGATCAGATAAGATGAGGATGAGGATAGGATTAGGATGAGGAAGAGCATGAGGAGAAAGATGAGGATGAGGATGAGGATAGGATAAATATGAAGATGAGAAGGAGGATAGGTTGAGGATGAGGATATGATAAGAATGAGGATGGGGAGGAGGATTAGGATGAGGATGAGGATGACGACTAGGATGAGGATGATGATATGTTGAGGAATAGGGTGAGGATGAGGATAGGATGATGACAAGGATTGGATGAGGATAGGATGAGGACTCGAATAGGATGAGGATAGGATGAGGACTCAAATAGGATGAGGATAGGATGAAGTTGAGGACGAGGATAGGATGTGGATGAGGATAAGATTATGATGTGGATGAGGATGAGGATAGGATGATAATTAGGATCTGGAAAGGATGAGGATAGGATGAGGATGAGGATGACGATGAGGTTGAGGAGAGGATTAGGATGAGGATGTGCATGAGGAGGATTATGAGGACAAGGCTAGAATGAGGATGAGGTTGAGGGTAGGATAAGGATGAGGATGAGGATGAGGATGGGGATGTGGATGAGGATGAGGAAAAGATGAGGATGAGGATAGGATGAGTATAGGGATTGGATGAGGATGAGGATGAGGGTAAGAACAAGGATAGGAGGAGGATTAGGATAGGGTTAGGATGAGGATGAGGATGAGCATAAGGATGAGGATAGAATGAGGTTGAGGACGAGGATAGGATGAAGACGAGGATAAGATAAGCATGAGGATAACGATTGGATGAGGATGAAGATTAGGATGAGGATTATGATTGGATTAGGATTAGGATGAGAATGATGATGAGGATGTGGATGAGGATAGGATGAGGATGTGGACGAGGATAGGATGAGGATGATGATGAGGATGAGGATTAGAATGAGCAAGAGGATAGGATGAGGATGAGGAGGAGGAGGAGGAAGAGGATATGATGAGGAGGTGGAGGAGGATGAGGATGATGGTAGCATATGATGAGGATAGGATTAGGATGAGGATGAAGATATGATTAGGATGAGGATGAGCATGAGAATGATGATGCGAACTAGGATAGAATGAGGATGAGGATGAGGTTGAGGGTAGGTTTAGGATGAGGATGAAGAGGAGGATGAGGATGTGGATGAGGAAAAGATGAGGAGGAGGATAAGGATTGGATGAGGATGAGCATGAGGATTAGGATAGGATGAGGATGAGGACGAGGATAGGATGAGGGTGAGGATAGGGTTAAGAGGAGGCTGAGGATAGGATGAGGATGAGGGCGAGGCTGAGGACGAGGTTGAGGATGAGGATAAAGATGAGGATGAGATTTGAATGAGGATGAGGATAGGATTTGGATGAGGATGATGATAGAAAGAGGATGAGGATGAGGATAGGATTAGGATGAGGATGTGGATGAGGATAGGATTAGGATGAGGATGAGTTTGAGGATGAGGATGAGGATGAGGCGTTAGGTATTAGTGACAGAATAAACTTAGAAGTGGGGGAGGGTTGAATAGGTGTCACGGTTCCCACTTAATGCTATTTGCATCAATGCCCTATTATGGAAACTTGCCCAGTTAATCGATTAAAGCTATGACTTAATCAATTAAGTCTCACAAAATTAACAGTTGTTGATTGGCTTATTTATATAGCCAATTACAGATTATACAGAATTGATATAGCATATATTTTTGAACACAAATGATCTTCATTTGACAGTAATGCTAAATTCAAAATATTAGCTACAATAGGCAAATAAAACTAGTAAAAACAGTAAAGAGATAATGGAAAGAAACAACCTACATCAAGGTTTTTATACTGGTTCGTTTTGCGGTCCTCTACAAGACTACATCTAGTTCTCCTCTCTGATCTGGGAGATTTTTCTTCACTAAAATTGAAACCATTGTGCCTTACAAATTTTTCTTCACCAATTACAAGACCTTGAATGCTCCCTTCTTGAGTTCCCAGAAACTATACCTTGGTTTGACCTTACCCAATCGCCTAGGAAAACCTTTCCTACGATCCAGCCCCAGCCAAGAGTATGTTCTAAACGCAAGACCTCCAAGTCATGGTGAACACTCTCTAATCTCTTTGGTGGTACGAGACTATGAGACGACTTCCCTTGTTACACAAACAACATAAAAACAGAGTAATGTGAAGCACGAAAATAGCTCAATTATAAAAATAAATAACAAGCTATAAACCCTATACAAATCTCACAGTTACTATGAATATGTATAAGATGAAAATCATGATGAACGTATGATTTCTACCTTTAATGGATCTCTAAACATTAGTGAAAGAATGATACAAGAACAAGATAGGATGAAGAACACATTTGATAATATGAAATTCCCTCTGCCTATATGACATACATGAACATGAAAATACGCAACTTATCAATTCTAATATAAATGTATGAATATATAAAATCGTAATTGAAATCTTTTGAAGAAACAGTTTATATAGAAAAGCTGTTTTTCACCCAGCTAATCGATTATGTTGCCTGTTAATCGATTAACGGGCTGCTAGAGAGTAACTGAAATTTGTTTTACAGTTATCTGTTGAAACTATTAAAAACTATTTTCGCGTTAATCAATTAAAGCTTCTCTTAATCGATTAATTGGAATGTTTTCAGTTATGATGTTAATTGGTAATCTACCTATAGTTATGCTTATCAACTATACATGTTTTACCTTTATGTTATGCCTAAAATGCACAAATAACATGTATGATTAATACCTGAACATATAATAAACTAGATGGCATATCGCATGTAAATGATATGATAGTTTTTAGACTTGGTGAGATTTTCGTCTAGGTTTACGTAACCTAGACTCAATAACTAAGACACATCTAAGACTCTAGTTTAGACATGAAGCTCTTGAATCTTTGGCATGTTGATTTGTTGAGTTGCACACATTAAACAACAAAACAACCTTTCTCCCCCCTTTTGACATTATCAAAAATATAAACTAAATGAAATTTTGGTCAAAAGTAAGAAGAGATATAAAGTGCACTCAAACTTTAATTAATCAATTAATCTTCGGAATATAATTAATTACTCAGTTGATGAAAGAATTGAACAAGTGCACAAATTTATCAGCATTTAATCGATTAAAACAACAGGTTAATCGATTAAACTAACATAATATAGCAATATGATAGATTTAATGGCATGGAGGGTTATACATGAAACAATCAAGCATGGAATGATCAAGTATTTACATTATAGCATTGAAATAGTAGGCTTAATCAAACATAAGATATACATATAACCAAACATGATCAAGATCCATTAAACATGCATTCATGTTATATTGGACATATATAAGCAAAATGAAACCACAATAGAAACGTTTTAAGTTCAAATGGCATGCATATCAAGTCATAAAGTTGTAGCAATAGTAGATAGTTAGACTTACGATTCAGAAAGCAAAGAGAAAATATGTCTCGAAATTACAAAGCAGCATAAATCCTAAAAGATAGCCATATAGAAGGACTAAACCTAGGGCAATCTAAGATCTAGGGCCTTCTAATATAGGGATGGGAGGAGGATCTCTGTCATCAGGTACGGTCAGACTACTATTATCCCGGATGAGGAATCTCAACTTCTCATACTCTGCACAAAACCTCGCATTTTTTGTCTCAGCAATGTTCTGGACAAAGATCCTCATAGCCTGATAGTGGTTATCGATGTAAGCAACTTGGCACTCCTCAAATTGTTCCAAATCAGTATGGTAGGAGTCCTTCAAAGATTGATAGTGTAAATCCATCCTGTTGTTCAGCCTTTCCTCCATGGCATCCAATTGAGCTAATCCAAAGGATGATTCTTGCTGCGCAGTTCCAGATGGCTCCCTATGAGTTTCTGCATTAGGCTGCTCTGTACTAGCCTGATCCTCATCATTAGATAGCTCCAAATCCACTGTAGTAAATTCTTCTTGGTATTGCCAAGTATTTCCGTACTTGTAGACACCCATCTTGTGGATAAGGCTTTCACCAACAAGGTGATCTTTGTCAGAAGTCTCTATGATGATGGTGTCAAATACGTCAATATGCTGATAGTCAATAATTCTCGATATGAAGATACTATAGGGCAGCAATTTGGATTGCGATGTAGAGACATTATATATGACCTTCAAATTTTCTTCGGGCCAATTAACCATTATATTCTCCTTCACAACATACATGAATTTCATATCATTAACAGTAGGTTGTGCATGGTTAGTGTTCCTCTGAATCAAGATGTATGCAATCAAATAGTGAAGCAATCTATTCTCTACCGAAAAAGAACTAGCTTTATTCAATTCTACCTAGACGTACAGGTGGGGATCTCTTAGACATGATTTATATACCTCAACAACATCGAAATCAGCAAGCCATTCACAATCACCTAGGCTAACACCAGTAGCGCATAAGCGACCCACATTCATACAAATGCTACTATCCATCTCAAGTAGATTTCCCGAAATCATAGACTAGTATCTACCATCCTTATAACAGAAGTTAGCATAAAATTCCCTGATCAAAGTTGGGTACAGATTACCCGTTAATTCCAAAATCATTACAGCACCCTGAGCCTGCAAACCTTGCGGAAATGTGAAATTCTGTTCTGCCATCCAGGTAAGATCAACATACCTTATGTAGGTGGGATTTCTTCCAAAAATTTTTGACTATCGGTTCTCCTAAAGTATGAGTGAGTAGTAGGATCTCCACAGTCGTGTCTCACGTTCGGATTTGAAGATGAAGCATTAGGAGGCCTACAAGTGCGGTGAGAAGTTGTCTTGAACCTCTTCGAACGCCCTCTTTCCATTGATGATGAAAACCGTGAGTAATTTAGAGGTTAAGGAGGATAAGGGAGGGAACCTAAAGCTTAGGGTTTGGAATTGGGAATGGGATTTCTTGGGAAATAGAGAAACAGATTAGATGAGATGAGGTTCACAAATAGGTGAATGTGACGTTTAAAACTTCTATTAAGCTAAGATTTCGAATTTTCTGCTTGCATTTGAGATTTTCAGAGAAAAGGAGGAAGAGAGGGTTTTAAAGTGACAAAAACGCATCTCCTTCTAATATATCTGCTGCTGTTAATCGATTAAGTTCTAAATTTTAATCGATTAATCAGTGTAAAAATTCCAGGTTTTCAGAAAAATGAGCCCGAGTATTCGATTAAAATAAATCTTAATCGATTAAATTTAGTGAAAATTGAGATGTTTGCTACTGGAACTCATTTTAATCCAGATTTGTAGAATCAAGAGGTTTTTGGGTTTTAAAAGCATGCAAAGATTTCTAACATTTATCAAGCAGTTTTTACTCAATCACATATATGTTTTCAGCTTGTCACACAACATCATGAGTCATAAAAGGAATGTAATGCATTCATCACAAATATACATTTTGAAGCATATAAGACATTAATCAAGCGAAGCATATAATAACCTTTTTAGACGATTTTTGATTTTAATCAAGATAATTTTCATCAAGAATTCCAAGTTCTCTTCGAAGAACATATAAAGTATCTCGTGAGAGAGGCTTGGTGAAAATATCAGCCAATTGTTTAGTAGTTTCAAAAAATTCAAGCACACAATCGCCTTTTTGTACATGGTCATGCAAGAAATGATGTCTAATTTCAATATGCTTGGCTCTAGAATGAAAAACGAGATTCTTAGACAGGTTTATTGCACTTGTGTTATCACATTTTATAGTAAACTTTTCTAATTTAAGTCCAAAGTCCTTAAGTTGCTGCTTCATCCAAAGGATTTGAGTGTAACACACACTAACAGCAATATATCCCGCTTCCGTGGTGGACAAAGCAATACATGCTTGCTTTTTACTGTGCCATGAAACTAAGGAACTACCTAGTAAATGACAAGTCCCACTAGTTCTTTTCTGATCCAACTTACATCCCGCAAAATCAGAATCGGAATACCCTACCAAGGATAATCAGGCATCCCTAGGATACCATAATCCCATATTAGTTGTTCCTTTTAAATATCTCATAATTCGTTTTACATCAGTAGAATGTGAATATTTGGGCAAAGCTTGAAATCTAGAACACATACAAACACTAAACATAATCTCGGGGTGACTAGCAGTTAAATACAATAATGAGCCGATAATCCCATGATATTTGGTTACCTCGATTGCTTTTCCCTTTTCATCTTTATCTAGATAGAATGCGGACGCCATAGGTGTTGAAACCTCTTTACACTTTTCCATATCGAGTTTCTTCAGTAACTCTGTAATATTTCGATTAATGAATGAAGATGTTGCTTTTCCATTTGTT
The DNA here is from genome assembly GCF_001865875.1 of Lupinus angustifolius. Classification (NCBI taxonomy): domain Eukaryota; kingdom Viridiplantae; phylum Streptophyta; class Magnoliopsida; order Fabales; family Fabaceae; genus Lupinus; species Lupinus angustifolius. Next base: position 5,184 of record NW_017721484.1, on the reverse strand, counting down.
TGATTTGAAGTCCAAGAAAGAAAGTCAGCTCACCCAACATCGACATCTCAAATTCACCCTGCATCAACTGAGAAAATTATTTACATAGAATGTAATTAGTAGATTCGAAGATTATATCATCAACATATATTTGAACTAAAAGGACATGATTATCTAATCTACGAATAAAGAGGGTAGTATCAACCTTAACCCTCACGAACCCTTTTTCCAAGAGGAAAGAGCTCAATCTATCATACCAAGTTCTGGGAGCTTGTTTCAGGCCATACAGAGCCTTTTTGAACTTATATACATGTTCAGATATTTCAAATTTTCAAATCCGGGAGGTTCATCTACATATACCTCCTCTTCAATGTAGCCATTCAAGAAGGTTCTCTTGACATCCATTTGAAAGAGCTTGAAGTTCATAATTGATGCAAAGGATAAAAGCATCCTTATGGCCTCTAATCTGGCTACATGAGCGTAGGTCTCATCATAATCGATGCCCTCCTCCTGGTTGTGGCCTTTGGCCACTAAGCGAGCTTTATTTCTGATTATCAAGACAGATTCATCCAATTTATTACGAAAGACCCATCAAGTACCAATCATTGGATGTTCTTTAGGCTTAGGGACCAGGTCCCATACAATATTACACTCGAACTGGTTTAGCTCTTCTTGCATAGCTATACCCAGTGCACATTCTCAATGGCCTCATCAATGATCTTAGGCTCGATTTGAGATACAAAAGCTACAAAGTTACAAAAGTTACGTAAAGAGCTACGGGTTACCACCCCCATCGTTATATCACCTGTTACTTTGTCGAGTGGATGATCCTTCTTGGTCTTCCACACGATTGGCAAGTACTGATGCTCATCTTGTATAGTTTGATCTGCTTCTGCTTCTTTGTCCTGGTCCATGTCATTTGCGTATGCTTCTTTCGAAGCACCTGCAACATCATCAGAGAATACCTTCCTCTTCTCTTTTGGAGAAGATTCGTCAAAATGGACATGCATATATTCTTCTACGTGCATTGAATATTTATTAAAGACTCGATAGGCTTTACTATGCACTGAATACCTCATCGGCTTTTGAATCAAATTTACTTAAAGCTCTTTTTCCATTATTTAATATAAAACATTTACACCCAAAAGCATGAAAATGGGAAATATTAGGTCTACGACCTTTTAAAAGTTCATATGGAGTTTTTGAAAAAGTAGGCCTCAAGAGTATACGATTAATCACATAGCAAGTTGTATGCACTGCATCAGCCCAAAAATATTTAGGAACCTTGCTTTCATTTAGCATGGTTCTAGCAAGCTCCTCTAAGACTCGATTCTTCCTCTCAACAACTCCATTTTCTTGACGAGTACAAGGGGCCAAAAATTGATGCATAATACCATATTTATTACAAAATTTATCAAATAAATGGTTTTCAAATTCGCCACCATGATCGGATCGAATATATACTATCTTATGATTAAACTGGTTTTGGATTTGCTTGGCAAGGTTTTTGAAACACTTAAAAGCATCGCTCTCGGACGAGAGAAATAATGTCAATGTAAATCTAGAGAAATCGTCAACGATCACTAAAGCATAAAAGCTACCACCAAAACTCATAACCTCTGATGGTCTAAACAAGTCCATATGGAGAAGCTGCAGAGGTCTTGTTGTGGATATCACATTCTTTTTAGAAAAAGAATTTTGAACTTGTTTACATCTTTGAAAAGTGTCACAAGTTTCTTGAGTTTCAAAATCAAGTTTTGGCAGCGCAACAACCAAAATATTTTTAGACAAATTATCTAGATGATTTATGTGAATATGAGCAACACGCCTATGCCAAAGCCAGATGTCATCCTCTTTGGATATAAAACATTTTGAAAATAGAGTAGTGACATCCTCCAGATTAACCATATAGATATTATTTATACGATATCCGACAAACTTAACTTTATTAGATATATTGTTACGAATAATACAACACTCAGAATTAAAAGATACACGGTTACCTTTATCACATAGTTGGCTGATACTCAAGAGATTATGTTCCAGACCTTTAACCTATAAGACATTTTCGATCACAGCCTGATTTGAGTTGTCAATTGTTCCGGTGCCAAGTATCTTCCCTTTGTTGTTGCCACCATATGTGACAAACCCTTTTTCTTGCAAGGATAGATCTAGGAATTTTTACCTATCTCCCGTCATATGTCTAGAGCATCCACTATGAAGATACCAATGTTGTCCATGTGCTCGAAGACATAACTGCAAAACATAGATCACTTGCCTTTTTCAGGTACCCAAGTTATTTTGGGTCCTTTTCTGTTAGTAACTAGGGAATTATCTCCCTTTTTCATCCATACATACACACCACTAGGTATACCATATTTTCTAATATAACAAGAGTAGGAAGTGTGGCCACGAGTGCCACAATAAAAGCATGTAGGAACCTTTTTATTAATTTTTTCTTATTTGGCCGAATAATAGGTCTCCTATATGGTCTTCTCCTACGTGTAGGGGGAATATATCCTAGCCCGGTATGGTCACCAACATTCCTGGTTTTACTAAGCATAGTGTCTAAATTGTTTTGACTCTCTATGAGTTTTTGCGAGTTTTTACTAAGCATAGTGATGATATTCTTGGCACACAGGTTATACTGAACCTTTTTGCATTCATCATCGGTCCATAGACTTTTCGATTTATCTTTCGGTTCATCGTCCATCAAATGTTGTTGAACAAAGGGCCCGTTGACTACGGATTCCCAAATATCCGAGTACATGGCCTTTATAAAGATTTTCATGCGAACTTTCCAGTAGGCATATCCTTCGCCACTGAATATGGGAGGGCGATTAATGGATGCGCCATCACCACCAAAGGGGTTGGTGGAACCCATTTAATTTCCCTAACGCATCATGCGGATACGACTGAGCTAGCACAACGTACTAGCTCTGATACCACTTGTTAAGTATCAGTGATAGAGTACACCTATAAGGGGGGTTTGAATAGGTGTTGTGGTTTCCACTTACCGCTATTTGCACCAAAGCCCTATTATGGAAACTTGCCTAGTTAATCGATTAAAGTTATGACTTAATCGATTAAGTCACACAGAATTAGCAGTTATTGACTAGCTCAATTACGCAGCCAATTACAGATTATACATAATTGATATAGCAGATATTTTTGAACATAAATTATCATTATTTGGCAATAATGCTATATTGAAAATATCAGGTACAATAGGCAAATAAAAACTACTAAAAATAGTAAAGAGATAAGGGAAAGAAACAACCTGCAACAAGGTTTTTATACTGGTTCATTTTGCAGTCCACTGCAAAACTACATCCAGTCCTCCCCTCTGATCCGGGAGATTTTTCTTCACTAAAATTGAAACCAATGTGCCATACAAACACACTTCAAATTACAAGACCTTGAATGCTCCTTTCTTGAGTTCCCAAAACCTATATCTTGGTTTGACCTTACCCAATCTCCTTAAAAACCCTTTCCTATGATCCAGCCCCAGCCAAGAGTATGCACTAAACTGAAGACCTCCAAGTCTTGGTGAAGACTCTCTGATCTCTTTGGTGGTACGACACCAAGAGATGACTTCCCTTGTTTCACAAACAACATAAAAACAGAGTAATGTAAAGCACTAAAATAGCTCAAATATAACAAGAAAGAACAAGTTATAAACCCTATACAAATCTCACAATTACTAGGAATATGTATAAGATGAAAATCATGAAGAACATGTAATTTATACCGTTAATAGATCTCTAAACAGTAGTAAAAAAATCATGCAAGAACAAGATAGGATGAGGAACACAATTGATAATATGCAATGGATGACAAGTTAATCCTAAGTATAATACTATATCACTTTAATCTCACATGCAATTCCCTCTGTCTATATGACATACATGAACATGAAAATACGCAACTTAACAATTCTAATATGAACGTATGAATGTATAAAATCGTATATGAAATATGTTAAAGAAACAATTTGTATAGAAAAGTTTTTTTTACACAGTTAATCGATTATGTTGCCTGTTAATTGATTAACGGGTTGTTAGAGAGTAACTGAAATCTGTGTTTCAATTATCTGTTGAAACTGTTAAAAATTGTTTTCGCTTTAATCGATTAAAGTTTCTCTTAATCGATTAACTAGCATATTTTCAGTTATGATGCTAATTGGTAAGCTACCTATATGTTATGCTTATCAACTACACATATTTTAACTTTATGTTATGCCTAAAATTCACGAGTAACATGTATGATTAAAGCATGAACATATAATAAACTAGATTGCATCTAGGTTTACCTAACATAGACTCAATAACTAAGACACATCTAACGCTCTAGTTTAGACATGAAGCTCTTGAATCTTTGGCATATTGATTTGTTGAGTTATCTTTAAGCTTTCACTAAGTCATTTGTCTTCACCAGAACAAAGGCAAGCATAAGTGTTCTCTTGACACATTACACTTTCATGAGGATGAGGATGTGGAGGAGAGGAGAATATGATGAGGATGAGGAGGAGGAGGATGAAGATTAGGATGAGGAGGAGGATAGGATAAATATGAGGATAGAATGAGGATGAGGACAGGATGAGGATGAGGATAGGATGAGGATGAAGATTAGGATAGGATGAGGATGAGGATCATGATTGGATGAGGATGAGGATCATGATAGAATGAGGATGAGGATGGGATTTGTATGAGGATAAGGATATGATGAGGATAAGGATAGGATTTGGATGAAGATAAGGATAGAAAGAAGATGAGGATGAGGATAGGATGAGGATGAGGATGAGGATAAGGATAGGATGAGGATGAGTATAGAATGAGGATGAGTATAGAATGAGGATGAGGATATGATGAGGATGAGGATGGGATTTGGATGATAATGAGGATAGGATTTGGATGAGGATGAGAATAGAAAGAGGATGAGGATAAGATGAGGATCACGACAGAAAGAGGATGAAGACGAGGATAGGATTACGATAAGGATAGGATAAGGATGAGGATAAGGTGAGGATAAGGATGAGAATGCGGATAAGGATGAGGATGAGGGTGAGGATAGGATAAGGATGAGGATAGGATGAGGATGATGATGAGGATGAGGATGAGGATGAAGAAGAGGATGAGGAGGAGGATGAGGATGAGGAGGAGGATGAGGATGAGGATGAGGATGAGGATGAGGATCAGATGAGGA
>NW_017721483.1:0-2029 GCF_001865875.1 Lupinus angustifolius | reverse complement strand
GATGATGAGGATGAGGATGAGGATGAGGATGAGGATGAGGATGAGGATGAGGATGAGGATGAGGATGGGGATGAGGATGGGGATGAGGATGGGGATGAGGATGAGGATGAGTATGCGGATGAGGATGAGGATGAGGATGAGGATAGGATGAGGATTCCGAGGAGGATGAGGATGCGGATGAGGATTAGGAGGAGGGGGAGGATGAGGATGAGGAAGATGGTAAGGATGAGGAGGAGGATGAGGATGAGGATGAAGATCATGATGGGATGAGGATGAGGATGGGATTTAGATGAGGATAAGGATAGGATGAGGATAGGATGAGGACGAGAATGAGGATCAGGATATGATGTGGATGAGGATGAGGATGACAATGAGGATAGGATGAGGATGAGGATATCATGAGGATGAATATGAGGATGAGGATAGGATAAGGATGAGGATGAGGATGGGATTTGGATGAGGATGAGGATAGGATTTGGATGAGGATAGAAAGAGGATGAGGAAGAGGAAGAGGATGAGGACGAGGATAAGATCAGGATTACGAGGAGGATGAGGATCAGGATGAGGAAGAGGAGGAGGATGAGGATCAGGATCATGATTAGATAAGAATGAGGATGGGATTTGGATGAGGATAAGGATAGGATGAGGATAGGATGACGACGAGAATGAGGATGAGGATATGATGTGGATTAGGATGAGGATGAGGATGAGGATGATGATGCTGATAGGATGAGGATGAGGATATGATGAGGATGAATATGAGGATGAGGATAGGATAAGGATGAGGATGAGGATAGGATTTGGATGAGGATAGAAAGAGGATGAGGATAGGATTGGGATGAGGTTGAGGATAGAAAGAGGATGTGGATAGGATAAGGATGAGGATAGAAGAGTATGAAGACGAGGATAGGATTATGATGAGGATAGGATAAGGATGAGAATAGGATGAGGATGAGAATGAGGATGCAGATGGGGATGAGGATGAGATGAGGATGAGGATGAGGAGGAGAGGAGGATATGATGAGGATGAGGAGGAGGAGGAGGATGAAGATTAGGATGCGGAGGAGGATAGGATAATTATGAGGATAGAATGAGGATGAGGACAGGATGAGGATGACGATCGGATGAGGATGAGGATGAGGATGAGGATTACGATAGGATGAGAATGAGGATTATGATTGGATGAGGATGAGGATGGGATTTGTATGAGGATAAGGATAGGATGAGGATAAGGTTAGGATTTGGATGAAGATAAGGACAGAAAGAAGATTAGGATGATGATAGGATGAAGATGAGGATGAGGATGAGGATGAGGATGAGGATGAGGATGAGGATGAGGATGAGGATGAGGATCAGATGAGGATTCCGAGGAGGATGAGGATGCAGATGAGGATGAGGAGGAGGAGGAGGATGAGGATAAGGATTGGATGAGGATAAGGATGAGGATATGATGCGGATGAGGAAGATGATGAGGATGAGGAGGAGGATCAGGATGAGGATGAAGAGCGTGATGGGGTGAGGATGAGAATGGGATTTGGATGAGGATAAGGATAGGATGAGGACGACAATGAGGATCAGGATATGATGAGGATGAGGATGCTGATGAGGATGAGGATGAGGATGAGGATGAGGATGAGGATGAGGATGAGGATAGGATGAGGATGAGTATAGAATGAGGATGAGGATATGATGAGGATGAGGATGAGGATGAGGATGAGGATAGGATATGGATGAGGATGGGATTTGGATGATGATGAGGATAGGATTTGGATGAGGATGAGAATAGAAAGAGGATGAGGATAAGATGAGGAACACGACAGAAAGAGGATGAAGACGAGGATAGGATTACAATAAGGATAGGAAAATGATAAGGATAGGGTGAGGATGAGAATGAGGATGCGAATGAGGATGAAGAAGAGCGTGAGGATAGGATAGGATGAGGACGATGAGGATATGATGCGGATGAGGATGTGGACGAGGATGAGGATGAGGATGAGGAGGAGGATGAGGATGAGGATGAGGATGAGGA
>NW_017721482.1:0-2801 GCF_001865875.1 Lupinus angustifolius | reverse complement strand
GGATGAGGATGAGGATGAGGATGAGGATGAGGATGAGGATGAGGATGAGGATGAGGATGAGGATGAGGATGAGGATGAGGATGAGGATGGGATGAGGATGAGGATTAAGATAGGATGAGAATGAGGATGGGATTTGGATGAGGATGAGGATAGGAATTGCATGAGGATGAGGATAGAAAGAGGATGAGGATATGATGAGGATGAGGATAGAAAGAGGATGAGGACGAGGATAGAATTAGGATGAGGATGAGGTTAGGATGAGTAGGTGGATGATGATGATGATGAGGAGGATGAGGAGGAGGAGGAGGATGAGGATGAGGGTTTGATGAGGATAGGATGACGAGGATGAGCAGGACGAGGAGAAGGATGAGGATGAGGATAGGATGAGGGTAGGATGAGGATGTGGATGAGATGGAGGAGGAGGATCAGGATGAGGAGGGGGATAGGATGAAGATGAGGATGAGTATATGATGAGGATGAGGATCATGATGAGGATAGGACGACGACGATGAGGATAAGAAGGAGGATAAGATGACGATGTGGATAGGATGAGGATAGGATGAGGATGAGAATGAGGATAAGGATATGATGAGCATAGGATGAGGATGGGGATGAGGATAAGATGCGTATGAGGATGAGGATGAGGATAAGATGAGGCTGAGGATATGATGAGGATGAAGATGAGGATGAGGACAAGGATACGATGAGGATAGGATTTGGATGAGGATGAGGATAGAAAGAGGATGAAGATGAGAATTGGATTAGAATGAGGATAAGGAGGATGATGATGAGTATGAGGAGGAGGTTGAGGATAAGGATAAGATGAGGGTAAGGATAGCATGAGGATGGGGATAGGATGAGGATGAGAATAGGATTAGGATGAGGATTAGGACGAGGATGAGGAGGAGGATGAGTTTGACGATGAGGATTGGATAGGATGAGGATGACGAGGAGGAGGAGGATGAGGATGAGGATGAGGAGGAGTATGAGGATGAGGATGAGGAGGAGGATGAGGATTAGGATGAGGATATGGAGGATGAGGAGGAGGATGAGGAGAAGGATAAGGATAGGATGAGGATGGGGATAGAATGAGGATGAGAATAGCATTAAGATGAGGATTTGGATGAGGATGAGGAGGAGGATGAGTTTGAGGGTGAGGATAGGATGAGGATGAGAATGAGGATGAGGTTAGGATACGGTTAGGATGAGGATGTGGATAGGATGAGGATGAGGACGGGATTTGGAGGAGGATAGGATGAGGATGAGGACGGGATTTGGATGAGGATGGGATTTGGAGGAGGATAAGATGAGGATGAGGAAAGGATTTGGATGAGGATAGAAAGAGGATGAGGATAGGATGAGGATAGAAAGAGGAAGAGGACGAGGATAAGGTTAGGATGAAAATGAGGATGAAGATAGGATGAGGATGAGGGGGAGGATGATGAGGATGAGGATGAAAATGAGGAAAAGGAGGATGATGAGGATGCGGATGAAAATTAGGATAAGGATGAGGATGAGGATGAGGATAGGATGAGGGTGAGGTTAGGATGAGGATGTGGAAGAGGATGAGGATGAGGATGAGGAGGAAGATAGAATGAGGTTGACGATGAGGATGAGGAGGAGGATGAGGAGCAGGATGAGGATGAGGATGAGAGTGAGGATGAGGATGAGGATGAGTTTGAGGACAAGGATGAGGACGAGGATGAGGATGAGGATAGGATGAGGATGAGGATGAGGATAGGATGAGGATGAGGAAGAGGACGAGGATGAAGAGGTGGAAGAGGATACGATGAGGTGGTTGAGAATGAAGATAAAATGAAGATGAGGATAGGAAGAGAATGAGGATGAGGATGAGGATAGGATGAGGATGAGGATATCATGATGATAGGATGGGGATGAGGATGAGGATGGGGAGAGGATGAGGATGAGGATAGGATGAGGATGAGGATGAGGATGAGTATGAGGATGAGGATGAGGATGAGGATAGGATGAGGATATAGATGAGATGGAGGAGGATGACAGGATGAAGATGAGGATGAGGATAGGATGAGGATGATGATGAGGATAGGATGAGGATAAGGTGGACGACGACGATGAGGATGAGAAGGAGGATAGGATGAAGAAGTGGATAGGACGAGGATAGGATGAGGATGAGGATGAGGATAGGATGAGAATAAGGATAAGGATATATTGAGGATAGGATGAGGATGAGGATGAGGATAGGATTAGTATGAGGATGAGGATGAGGATCGGATTTGGATGAGGATGAGAATAGAATGAGGATGAGGTTAGAAAGAGAATGAAGACGAGGATTGGATTAGGATGAGGATGAGGAGGATGATGATGAGGATGAGGAGGAGGATGAGGATGAGGATGAGGAGGAGGATGTGTTTGAGGGAGAGGATAGGATGAGGATGAGGATGAGGATGAGGAGGAGGATGAGGAGGAGTATGAGGACGAGGATATAATGAGGATGAGGCGGAGGAGGATGAGGATGAGGAGGAGGAGGAAGATTAGGATGAGGATTACGAGGATGAGGAGGAGGATGAGGATTAGGATGAGGATGAGGAAGATGCTGATGAGGATGAGGAGGAAGATGCTGATGAGGATGAGGAGGAGAATGAGGATAAGGATAAGATGAGGATAAGGATAGGATGTGGATGGGGACAGGATGAGGATGAGAATAGGATTAGGATTAGGATGAGGAGGAGGATGAGTTTGAGGGTGATGATCGGATGAGGAGGAGGAGGAGGAGGAGGATGAGGATGAGGATAAGGAAGAGGATGAGGATAGGATAAGGA
>NW_017721481.1:0-2767 GCF_001865875.1 Lupinus angustifolius | reverse complement strand
AGGATGAGGATGAGGATGAGGATGAGGATGAGGATGAGGATGAGGATGAGGATGGGATATGGAGGAGGATTGGATGAGGATGAGGAAAGGATTTGGATGAGGATGAGGATAGAAAGAGGATGAGGATAGATAGAGGAGGAGGACGGGGATAGGGTTAGGATGAGGATAAGGATGAAGATAGGATGAGGATGAGGGGGAGGATGAAGAGGATGAGGATGAGAATGAGAATGAGAATGAGGATAAGGATGAGGATGAGGATAGGATGAGGATGAGGAAGAGGAAGAGGACGAGGATGAAGAGAGGAGGATGAATATGAAGATAAAATGAGGATGAGGATAGGAAGGGAATGAGGATGAGGATGAGGATGAGGATGAGGATGAGGATATGATGATGATAGGATGGGGAAGAGGATGAGGATGAGGATAGGATGGGGATGAGGATAGGATGAGGATAAGGATGAGGATGAGGATGAGGATAGGATGAGGATTTGGATGAGATGGAGGTGGAGGATCATGATGAGGAGGAGGATAGGATGAAGAGGAGGATAGGATGAGGATGGGATTTGGAGGAGGATAGGATGAGGATGAGGAAATGATTTGGATTTGGATTAGGATAGAAAGAGGATGAGGATAGGATGCGGATAGAAAGAGGAAGACGACGAGGATAGGGTTAGGATGAGGATGAGGATGAAGATAGGATGAGGATGAGGGGTAGGATGATGAGGATGAGGATGAGGATGAAAATGAGGATAAGGATGAGGATGGGGATGAGGATGAGGATGAGGATAGGATGAGGGTGAGGTTAGGATGAGGATGAGGAGGAAGATGAGGATGAGGAGGAGGGTAGGATGAGGTCGAGGATGAGGAGGAGGAGGAGGATGAGGAGCAGGATGAGGATGAGGATGAGAGTGAGGATGAGGGTGAGGATAAGTTTGAGGACGAGGGTGAGGACGAGGATGAGGATGAGGATAGGATGAGGATGAGGAAGAGGAAGAGGAAGAGGACGAGGATGAAGAGGAGGAAGAGGATACGATCAGGATGTGGAGGAAGAGGATGAGGAGGATGAGGATGAGGATAAAATGAAGATGAGGATAGGATGAGGATGAGGATGAGGATAAGGATGAGTATGAGGATGAGGATGAGGATAGGATGAGGAGGATGATGGGATTTAGATGAGGATGAGGATAGGATTTGGATGAGGATAAGGATAAAAAGACGATGAGGATAAGGACAGGATTAGGATGTGGATGAGGATGAGGAGGAGGATGAGGAGGAGGAGGATGAGGATTAGAATGAGGATGAGGACGATGAGGATACGGATTAGGATGCGGATGAGGTGGATAAAGACGAGGATGATGCGGAGGAGGATGAAGATGTGAATAGGATGAGGATGAGGACGAGGATGAGGATGAGGAGGATGAGGAGGAGGATAAGGAGTATAAGGATTAGAATGAGGATAGGATGAGGATGAGGATAGAATGAGGATGAGGATGAACATATGATGATTATAGGTTGAGTATGAGGATGAGGATATGATGATGATAGGATGGGGATGAGGATGAGGACAGGATGTGGATGAGGATGAGGATAGGATGAGGATAAGGATGAGAATAAGGATGAGGATAGGATGAGGATGAGGATGAAGATAGGATGAGGATGAGGATGAGGATGGGATTTGGATGAGGATGAGGATGAGGATAGGATTTGGATGAGGATGCGGATAGAAAGAGGATGAGGATGAGTATAGAAAGAGGATGAGGATGAGGATAGAATTGGGATGAGGATGAGGTTAGGATGAGGATGAGTAGGTGGATGATGATGATGAGGAGGAGGAGGATGAGGATGAGTATTTGATGAGGATAGGATGACGAGAATGAGGAGGAGGAGGAGAAGGATGAGGATGAGGATGAGGAGAGGATGAGGATGTGGATGAGATGGAGGAGGAGGATCAGGATAAGGAGGAGGATAGGATGAAGATGAGGATGACGATAGGATGAGGAGGAGGATGATGATGAGGATAGGAAGACGAAAGGTGGACGACGACGATGAGGATGAGAAGGAGGATAGGATGAAGATGTGGATAGTTTTAGGATAGGATGAGGATAGGATGAGAATGAGGATAGGATATGATGAGGATAGGATGAGGATGAGGATGAGGATAAGATGAGGATGAGGACAGGATGAGGATGAGGATACGATGAGGATAGTATTTGGATGAGGATGAGGATAGAATGAGGATGACGATGAGGACGAGGATTGGATTAGGATGAGGATGAGTATAGGATGAGGATGATGAGGAGGATGAGGATAAAGATAGGATGAGGATGATAATAGAATTAGGATGAGGATGAGGAGGAGGATGAGTTTGAGGATAAGGATAGGATGAGGATGAGGAGGAGGAGGAGGATGAGGATGAGGATGTGGAGGAGTATGAGGATGAGGATATGATGAGGATGAGGAGGAGGAGGATGGTGAGGATGAGGATGAGGAGGAGGATATGATGAAGATGAGGATAGTGAAAGTGTGCATGTCAAGAGGAACACTTTGGAAAACTCTCTTTATATGTCATGGTTTTGATGAGGACAACTTGTGCTAATAAGAGCTTGAAGATCATCAACAAATCAACATGCTTAAGTCTTTAATTGGTACTAGGCTTAGACTAGAAACTATTTTAAGTTGAGTCTAAGGCTTATGTCACCTAATACATGTCTCATATGCATAAATCTTTTAAATCATTTCATCTTTGAGATATGTCATTCATAATATGT
>NW_017721480.1:0-5558 GCF_001865875.1 Lupinus angustifolius | reverse complement strand
CCCCCCCCCCTTCTAGGTGTATTGTAACCACTGATACCTAACAAATAGGATGAGGGTGAGGATGAGGTTAGGATAAGGATAGGATGAGGATGAGGATGCGGATATGATGAGGATGAGGATGAGGATGGGATGAGCATGAGTATAGGATTAGAACGAGGATGAGGATGGGATTTGGAGGAGGATAGGATGAGGATAAGGAAAGGATTTGGATGAGGATGAGGATAGAAAGAGGATAGGATGAGGATGAGGATGAGGATTGGATGAGGATGAGGATGAGGATAGGAAGAGGATGAAGATAGGATTTCGATGAGGATAGAAAGAGGATGAAGATGAGGATGAGGAGGAAGATAAGGATGAGGATGAGGTTGAGGAGAATGAGGATGAGGATGAGGATAGGATTTGGATGAGGATGAGGATATGATGAGGAGGAGGATGAGGAGGAGGATGAGAAGGAGGAGGAGGAGGAGGATGAGGAGGGATGAGGATGAGGATAGGATGAGCATGAGGAGGATTAGGATGAGGATGAGAAGGAGTATAGGATGTTAATGAGGATAGGATGAGGATGACGATAGGATTTGGATGAGGGTAGGATTTGGATGAGGATAGAAAGAGGATAAGGATTAAGATGAGGATGAGGATGAGTATGACGATAGGATGAGGATGACGATAGCTTGAGGATGAGGATGAGGAGGGATGAGGAGGAGGAGGTGGAGGATAGGATTTGGATGAGGATGAGGATGAGGATAGAAAGAGGATAAGGATAGGATGAGGATGAGGATGAGGATGAGGAGGAGGATGAAGAGGAGGAGGATTAGGACGAGTGATGTAAACCCTTTGGGACACAACATCACTAAAGATCCTTTATATGGTTTAGGAGGACCTATGACTAGAGCAAAGACCAAAAAGGCCCAAGAAGCACTTCGGCAACTTTTAATTTCCACCATGGAGACAAGTGCAAATGGGACCAAGCAAGATGAGAAGGCCTTAAATTGCATTAGCCTATGTGTAGAGCTCAAGGAGGTCCACTGTGTAAGGGAGGAGCCATCTTGACTCGCTTTAGTTCTTATATAAATAATTAAGACCCTAAATAAGTGGGAAGTTGTCTTCAACCCACACAAGCTTAGGAATTTTAATTATGTCATTTATTTGTTTTCATTTAGATGCAGTTGTTGAATTAAAGTTATGTTTTATTTTCTAGGATGCACAACTATGTATAGGTGATTGCTTAAGGAGGCAAGGTGATACAATAAAGGGAAGTAGCATGAAGCAAGGACACTACATCCACCTAAATTCTACACGGCTAGAGAATAGGAGTGTAAATGCCACACGACTATAATCTAGGAAGAGAAGATGGCAAGGCTTGCAATCTCGGCAATAAGATCAACCAACCTTATCTTTCAAAGATCAATATCAAAAGGAAATCAATCTACACCTAAAGGAATTTGGCTAAGGAGAAACAAATGCAAGCATCAAAACCTCAAGTTCCAACCGAATAGATAGATTGAAGATTATATTAGAAATTAGATAAGATTAGATTATCTTCTCAATCTTTTTGTTTATGGCTGATTTGCCTAATGTAAAAGTCTATATATGAACCGTGTATAGATCATTAATAAAGTACATTGAATTTTATTTTGAAATAACCATTGTTAGTGAGTTTTCTCCTAGCTCCTTGGCTGAGCCAAAAACCCTTGTTCTTATCAAGAGTATCATTCTCTTGTGGCGAACATCACAAGGCTTATCAAGCACTCCATTATTTGTGGAGCCAATCCATTCCAATTCCCTTTCCATATTCTCAAACAATCACAAGCACTTAAACACAATTCAAGCCCCAAAATCGTGAGCATCCATCCAATTTACGTCCATTATAACCGCAACCATCCATACACACATTCATCATCAATCATCATTCCAATTCACTTCATTACTTCAGCAAGCAATTCATCAAATTCTACAAGTCTTACAAGCAATCCAACAAAGCCAATCAAGGCACATACAAGGATAATAATCCTTCATAACAAATAACAAACAGAATACAAGTCATCAATCAATCAAAAGAGGACTTTCAAAAGAAACGATCCTTCAACAAAGACAATCCACAAAGAGGTTGTCATCAAGTGGCCTTCAGAGCTCAGTTCTTGCCTGAAAGTCACAATAAGAATATCTTTATCAAAATAAGACTAAGGCATTGAATTTGGGACAAAACTACAAGTAAGTGCAAATTCAATTCAAAAGTTATTCTCTTATAAAATTCTTTCTAAAAATTCTTCTTCTACCGAATTTCTTTTCTTTTGGCTGAATCAAAACCCTAGCCTAAACACATCCAAAATTTAACAACAAAAACACATCAACCAATCACCCCACAACCTAAAAAACCACGACTTCTACCCTACAAAACCTAAACAAACTGAAACACAATCATCCCAAATAACCTACAAACCTACAAGCCGAAGACACTCAATCTATAAAACCCACCCAAGCTGAAACCCTAAACCTACAAATCAACCCCAAACAAACCCAAACACAAACATATACCCTAGACACACCCAACTGAGCCACAAACCAAATCAATTGGTAATCTTGTGAACTTGTCACATGTTTTTTATACTAAACTTGATTACTTGACTCACTCAAGAATGAAAGGAGAAAATTTGAGAGAAAAGTGAGAGTGAAACACTTAAACACTTGAGAGAAAAGTGAGAGAGTGAAACACTTAAACACTTGAGAGAAAGGTGAGAAGAGTGATATTATGGCTAGTCCATAAGATAGTGGTTCTCCATTATCACCAAGGACAGCCGTACTACATGCTATGATAAGCACCAAATTTCAAACCTTACAAAGGCAAATGGATCAAATGAGAATATATGTTAGGAGGCTGGAGGGTGATTCTAGTAATGGTGTAGACCATAGGAGGATGAGGAGAGATAGGAGAGGGAGGCGTGAGGATAATGAGGGTCCTGGTGAGAGGAGAGGTAGACATGAGGAGGACGAGTATGAGGGAGGCTATAGGAGAGGGAGATATAAGGAGGAGGATTTTGAGGGTGGCCGTGAGCGAGGAGGCCGTGGTGATAGGACGAGAGAGGATAGGTTGGAGGGGGTGAAAATACAAGTCCCTACATTTTTAGGAATAAATAACCTAGAGGCCTCTCATGAGTGGGAGTTAAAAATGGAGCAAATGTTTGAATGTCACCATTATAGTGAGGAGAAAAAGGTGAGCGTTGCTTCCCTTGAATTTAAAGAGTATGCTATGGTATGGTGGGACCAGATCCAAAAGGAGAGAAGGAGATAGGAGATATGGTGAGGAAGTAGTAAACACTTGGGGAGAGATGAAGAGGGTGACAAGGAGGAGATTTGTCCCTAGTTCTTACCAAAGGGATATGCACAATAAATTGCAAAGGCTAACTCAAGTAGGCAAATCAATTGATGAGTATTTCAAGGAGATGGATTTGGCCCTACTTAGGTCCAACTTCCATGGGGACCGAGAAGCTACAATGGCTAGGTTCCTACATGGGTTGAACCCTGAAATTCAGGATATTGTGGAGTTGCAGCCTTATGTTGAGTTAGATGACCTTGTCCAGAAGGCCATCAAGGTAGAACAACAACTCAAGAGGAGGAAGTCTAATTACTCTTCTAATTAAGAAACCATGTACCCATCTAATACTAGGAAGGACAAATCTAAGAAGGAGGGCAATGAAACAAAGGAGAGTGGCCCTAACACTAAAGAGGTCGTGGGGACAGTCAAGTCCCAAGGCAAACATCTCCTAGATCCAAACCAAAGGAGCCGAGACATAAAGTGCTTCAAATGTTTGGGGCATGGCCATATTGCTTCTCAATGCCCTACGAGAAGAACTATGGTGGTCCTAAATGGAGATATTGAGTCTCAATCTGAGGCATCTAGTGATGAGGAACATGATAGTGAGGGTGATCTTTATATGTCTGATGGTGATATACTCATGGTTAGAAGAATGCTTGGGAGTCAAAACCGAGATCATAAGGAAAATCAAGGAGAAAACATATTTCATTCTTGTGTCCTTGTACAAGGTAATGTTTGTACCCTAATCCTTGATGGAGGGAGTTGTGCTAAGTGGCTAGTACAAGAATGGTGTCTAAGTTAAAGCTTAACACCATGGCACACCCAATACCATATAGGCTGCAATGGCTTAGTGATGTTGGGGAGATGGTCGTGAATAAGCAAGTTGAGGTTCCTTTTACTATTGGAAAATATAAGGACGTAGTCCTTTGTGATGTGGTCAATATGGAGGCTAGCCATATGCTTTTGGGCAGACCATGGCAGTACGATAAGAATACTACCCATGAGGGACGTTCTAATAAGTACACATTTATTCATAATAATCATAAATTGGTCTTATCACCCTTTTCTCCAAAACAAGTGAGTGATGATCAACGTAGGCTGAAAGAAAAGATAGACCAAGAGAAGAAGAAAGCCACAGATGAAACCCTAAACTCTAGCCAAGTCAAAAAGAATGATCGAAAGGATCCTAAAAAGAGCTATTTTGTCACAAAAGGTGAAGTAAAACATGTCTTGATCACAAGGCAACCACGAACTCAGAGTGGCAAAGATTCAATTTTCGTTGTTGTGGATAGGTTTTCAAAAATGGCTCATTGATGATGCTTGTCACATTGTAGGGTTATTCTTCAAAGAAGTGGTAAGACTACATGGCTTACCAAGGAGTATAATGAGTGATAGGGATGCCAAATTCCTAAGTCAATTTTGGAGAACCCTTTGGGGGAAGCTTGGCAAAAAGCTTCTCTTTTCTACTTTGTTGAGGGTTGTCCTAAATAAGAACTTAAAGGCATGAGAAGAGTGCCAAGCTCGTGTCTTGGCTTGTTCAGCAGCTTGGTCTTGTGCCAAGCTCGTGTGTGACCGTGTCAAGCAGATTTCTGACCGTGCCAGGTCTAGTCTGGTGCTAGTCTGAGCGGCTAAGTAGGTCCGCTCAGCTACCTGGTTGAGCAGCTTGGTCAAGGTCAGGCTGGTTTCCAGGTCAAGCCGGTATCCAGGCCAGCTCAGCGGGGCTTGTTCCACGCTCAGCTGCCTGGTTGAGCACCTTGATTTTCTTGACTTTTTTGCTTTGTTGACCATGAATCTTTTTTCTTCGTTTCATTTCCTACAAAATACATAAAAAGGAAATACAAACACAAATATACTAAATTGTGATATTTTATACAAAAAGTATTGTTTTAAGTTGGTTTTTCTTAATTATGCTTAAGATAAGTGCCATCAAAGTGTATGAATTTTAGGTATATTTGGCACTTATCAAACTCCCCCCAACTTAAAATTGTTTGTCCTCAAACAAAAGGTGAAAATTATCCAAAAAATCAATTTGGCTAAAAGTGATGATGATGATGATGATGATGATGATGATGATGATGATCAACATGATTTCAAAATACAAAAGCATGTCAAAAATAGATTTCAATGAGATTTTTTAGGAATTGTGAATTTTGACGAATAATGCTTCAAACAAGAAATCAAATGCTTTTGTTATAAAAAATGTGTAACAATTGACCTAAGCAAATATTTTTCTAACAAAAGTGTT
>NW_017721479.1:0-7572 GCF_001865875.1 Lupinus angustifolius | reverse complement strand
GGCTTGGTTTGGATAATGGTTTTTCTAGATTTTTCAAGGCTAAGTTTAAAAAGAGAGCATTGTTGAAATTTTTCTCAATGGAATACTTTTACTCTTCTTTTTTTCTCCACTATTTTTCCCCAACCTCTTTAACTTTGAACCTTGGCTTCTATTTTTCTCAATCTCTTTTTATTTTTTTGAAGATTGAGTTTTCTATTTTTCTTTTAAGAATGAGTTTTTTATTTTTCTTTTAAGAAGCAAAGTCCACCAATTTTCCCCCAACTTTATTCTTTCAAACTACTCTTTTAAAATTTAATGCTCTCTTAGAACATTCTTTTCAATTCGGTTTTATGGGATAGTTTGAAAAAAAATCATTTCATTTGTTTGGCTCAAAGGGGCTTACAAAGGATGTTCCTAAATTGGTTTGGACTTTTTGGCCTTTGGTTCAACTAATCAAAGAACATGCCTTGATCACTTCTTATCATTTTTATGCAATTAAGAGATTTAAAGATTCAAACAAGTCTAATTAGACAAATCAAATTTTGATCTCACTCATGTGTTTAGCTCACTCCCTTACTTGGTTTAGATTCACACTTTTTAATACAAAAATATTTGCAAAGATCTTGTTACATAAAATTGAATATTTTCAATTTGCAAAATTTTTCAAGTTATGACATTATGTGATTTTTTCACAAAACATTAGCATACATCTCATTTTGCTCAATCAAAGCTTAATTTATGCTTAACATTTCTAATCATGTGATCATGCTTAACATTTTCTTTTTGGTTTTGAAATTTTTTTGAATTTTTTGAACAAACAAATTTACTTTTTACATATTTACACAATTTAGTCCAAAAAGAAATTTTTTTGAATTACATCAAGTCTTGTCCCCCCTTTTTAAATGAAGGCTTGTCCTCAAGTCTAAAAAAATTTGGGATTTACTTGATGTGATTTAAAAATTTTGTTTAACTTGTCTAAAACAAATTTTGAAAACAAAAATTGAAAGAATTGAATTTTTACCACATACTGGATTGCCTTCCAGTTAGCGCTCTTATAACGTCAGTAGCTTGACGTCAGATTTTGGACGAGATTATGCTGCTTGACCATCAATGATGGAGCTTCATTCGTCAACCAAATAAGGTTTTAACCTTTGTCCGTCTACCACCCAAGTTGCTTTAGTCTTAGGGTCTTGCAATTCATCTGCTCCGTATTCTTTTACTTCCTTAATGACAAATGGCCCTGTCTATCTGGTCTTAAATTTTCCGGGAAGTATTTTGAGCCTTGGGTTGAAGAAAAGTACCTTTTGCCCTTTATAAAAGTTTTTCTTTTTAATTCTGGAGTCATGGTACTTTTTTGTTTTCTCTTTATATCGTCTTGAGGACTCATATGCTTGAAACCACATTTCTTCCAATTGATGGAGTTGATCTTGTCTTTTAATCTCTCCAATTCAACTGGTAGATGACAAGCTTTGCCCTAAACAAGTTGATAAGGAGTTTTTCCTATTGGTGATTTAAATGCAGTTTTGTAGGCCCAGAGAGTATCATCCAGTTTTTGTGACCAGTTTTTTCTTGAAGCAGAGACAGTTTTTTCCAAAATTCTTTTTAATTATATGTTTGATACTTCTGCTTGGCCATTGGTTTGTGGGTGATAAGGTGATGCTACCTTGTGTTTAACATTATACAATTCTAGGGTTCTTTTCAATTACGAATTTATAAAATGAGATCCCCCATCACTTATTAATACTCTTGATGTGCCAAAACGCGTAAAAATAATCTTTTTCAAAAATTTATCACAGTTTTTGCATTGGCTTTGGGTGTTATTTTTCTAAATTTTTCTAATGCAAATACTATTGCTAGCAGTTCTTTTTCAGTTGTAGCGTAATTAATTTGTGCTTCATTTAGAAATTTGCTAGCATAGTGTATTACATGAAATACCCGTTCTCTTCTCTGTCCTAGAACTGCACCAAATGTATAATTGCTAGCATCACACATTAGTTCAAATGGCGATTTCTAGTTAGGTGCAGTAATGACAGAAGCAGTTACCAAGCACAATTTTAACTGTTTAAATGCTTCTAAACAGGAATTATCAAAATTAAAGGTAGAATCTTTTAAGAGTAAGTTGCATAAAGGCTTAGCTATTTTGGAGAAGTCCTTGATAAATCTACGATAGAACCCAACATGACCGAGAAAGCTTCTGATTCCTTTAACATCTGTTGGAGGAGGTAGCTTCTCGATCACTTCTATTTTAGCTTTATCAACTTCTAATCCTTTAGCTGAAATTTAATGCGCAAGTACAACTCCTTCAGTGACCATGAAATGACATTTTTCCCAGTTTAGAACCAAATTAGTCTTCTCGCATCTTGCCAAAACTGTCTCCACATTTGTTAAGCAATTGTCGAAAGAGTATCTGAATACAGAAAAACCGTCCATGAAGACCTTGATGCATTTCTCCACTAAATCAACAAAGATAGCCAACATGCATCTTTGAAAAGTTGCAGGAGCATTACATAGTCCAAATGGCATTTTTCTGTATGCATAAACACCAAATGGACATTTAAATGCTGTATTTTCTTGGTCCAATGGATCTAAAACAATTTGATTGTATCCGGAATACCCATCTAGGAAACAGTAGAAGGCTTTTCCGGGTAATCTTTCCAACATTTGATCCATGAAGGGTTGAGGAAAATGGTCTTTTCTTGTGGCGCTGTTGAGTTTGCGGTAATCAATGCAAACTCTCCAACCAGTAACAACTCTGATCAGAATGAGTTCATTGTTTTCATTTCGGATCAACGTCATCCCTCCTTTTTTCGACACCACTTGGACTGGACTTACCCATTTGCTATCTGAAATGGG
Organism: Lupinus angustifolius; assembly: GCF_001865875.1. Lineage (NCBI taxonomy): Eukaryota > Viridiplantae > Streptophyta > Magnoliopsida > Fabales > Fabaceae > Lupinus > Lupinus angustifolius. The sequence goes on along the minus strand of NW_017721479.1, from coordinate 4,740 downwards.
GTAAATCATGCCAGCCTCTAACATTTTTACAATCTCTTTCCATACTACTTCCTTCATTGTCGGATTAAGTCTTCTATGTGGTAGAGCAAATGGTTTGTAATCATCTTCCATCATGATTTTATGCATGCAATATGATGGACTGATGCCTTTGAGATTTTTTTAAGGTCCATCCCAGTGCTGCTTGATAATTTTTCAAGACTTGTATAAGTTTTTCTTCTTCCAATTTGGACAGCTCACTATTGATGATAACTGGATTGTTGGTTTCCCCATTTAATAAAACATATTTCAAATGGGGTGGCAATTCTTTCAGTTCCAGTTCTGATTCTTTTTTGGCTGGTCCACTTGGATTTTGATGGAGGAATAATTCATCATGAAAATGTTTGATGATTACATCTTCAACTCTATTTTCTTGCATCTCCGAAGAATTATCAGGTTGAGGGCGCTCTGCACAAATTTCTTCAATAACATCTAGTTGCAGACATTGCCCTTTATCCTTCGGATGATGCCTTGCATGGAAAATGTCAAATTGATTTTGTCGTCCGCAACTCGGACTAGTAGTTTGCCATTTTCCATGTCGATCCCCATTTTTGCTGTCCTCATAAAGGGTCTCCCTAAAATGAGCGGGATCTCTGTATCTTCAATTATGTCAATGACAACAAAATCAACAGGGATTAAGAATTTGTCCACTTTGACCAAGACATCCTCTACAACTCCTTCAGGATATTTTATGGATCTATCTGCTAGTTGCAAGGACATCCTTGTAGGCTTTAATTGAATTCCTCCAATTCTTTTCATCATGGACAGTGGCATCAAGCTTATACTTGCGCCAAGATCGACAAGAGCCTTGCCTACAGACACATTTCCAATAGTAACTGGAATGGTCACACTGCCAGGATCTTTAGATTTGTGAGGAATGTTTGTTTGAAGAATTGCAGTACATGTGGCATTAAGTGAAACAACTTCTTTTTCTTGATAGCTCCGCTTTTTGGTTAGCAGTTCTTTCATGAATTTGGAGTAAATAGGCATTTGCTCCAAGGCCTCAACAAAAGGAATGTTGATTTGTAGAGTTTTGAATATTTCCATAAATCTTGCGAACTGTTCTTCTTTTTTGGCTTTTAACGGAGCTATTGGGTAGGGTATTTTTTCTGTACTAGTGAGTATGGCTTTTCTTCTTTTCTTACCTCACCAGTCTCTTTTTCTTTTCGTTCTTTTTTATTTTCTTTTTCTTCTTTATTATTTTTTTCATCTAATCTTCCTTTTTGTTTTTCAACTCCACCAACTATCTTTCCACTTCGAGTTGTAATACTTTCACAAAACTCTGACTTGACCAGATAAATTTTTGTCAAGCTGTTGATTTGTTCTTCTATTTTTGTGAGAGTATCCTTGGTATTTTTTTTATGATTGATAGTGGTTTGTATGAATTGGTCAAGAATTTTCTTCAATTCGTCATGATGAGTAGGAGTAGATTGGAAAGCATAGACATTTTGACTGTTTGCACAATTATTGCACCAAGAACTTGCTCTATTGGTTTGCCTTATTTGTTCAGGAAGATCTTCAATTTTTTGGTGAACCATATTGAGCTTGGATTGAAATTCTCTAAGGAATTGCTCAACTTCTTGTTGCAGATCAACATGCTGGTCCATATCTAAAATTTTGAGATCAAAACAAATCGTTTTGTCTATTTCCAAAAAGAAAGGAGATTAGTATGTAAAGAAATCATAATGTACATCTTTGCAGAAATTAAAATATACATATTTAATAATCCACATTTTTGTACAAAGTTAAAAATAATAATTTCTACAGAAGAAAAAATAAGTTTATGCACAATTATTTGATTAATTACATATAAATATGAAATGTTTTATTATGAAAGCAATTCCCGGCAACGGCGCCAATTTGTTGAAAGCGTATCTCGGTGTATTTTATTGGGAGTTATCTCCTCTCAACATATCGTCCTGACAGTAGTGTCAATTTGTTGAAAGATTAATACTCTCATTTTCGTTATGTTCTTATTTTTATTCGATTAATTAAGAGAACTCGGTTTTACTCTTTGTTCACCATCTCGGCTTTGTTAAAATAAATTCCAACGCCGGTATAATGGCTTCAAGAATATTCCAGTTACAACTTACTTCGTTAATAATCATGTAAATAAGTCATTCTTTCTTTGCCCCATCTCGACTTGTTAGAATAAATTCTAATGCCGGTACAATGGTGATATAAACCAAGGGGGGCAACCTATGATTGTGGAGGACAATCTTACAAGTAAGAGAGCCACGTGGAGCCCACATTCTTGGAAGCAAATTATAATAGTTTTTTAGTTATTATTTTCAATAAACTGAGATTTTATTCTCATGGGTAGTCTTAGGATTTATTTTAGTCTTCGGATTTATTTTAATTATTATCTAAGTATCTTATTTAGTTTCATTTAAATCATGTAATATGAGGGTTGGAAATGTATTTATTTACTTGTAACATGGTCCAATAGTGGCCAAGGAATTAGGTACTAAAAGGTAAGGGATCATCAAACCATGGAATTTGTTTCCTAATCCAAACAAATCAGATTGGAATGCCATCAAGGAGGTCCAAAACTTTCCATATATGAGGATGGTGTGTAAAGGCAAGGGAATCCATTCAAAAACTTCCCTTATTCAATTCAACTCAGATTGGAATGCCATCAAGGAGGTCCAAAACTTTCCTTATGTGAGGATGGCGTGTAAATGCAAGGGAATCCATTCAAAAACTTTCCTTATTCAAGATTAGCACATGTGGGATTTAGGCCAAGGCAATCAGAATTCAAATCTTCTCCAAATCATGAAGATAATGGCAAGTTTTAAAAACTTACGAAATTGAGATTTACACATGTGGTAATTCGGCCAAGGCAACTACAACACCCAAGCAACCGAATTCTCCTATTAAGAGGTCTTGGTCCACGTTTTATTTGAGGAAGAAACAAAAGGAAAGTAGCCAACCAAGAACAACCCCATTTGGAAAGAATTTCATGAGCATTAATCCTCATGAAAGTGCTCCATACGTTTATATTTGAATCAATAAGGTAGTTGAATACAAATCAATGTAATTTACTCGCTCATTCATGCTGAATCAAGGCTTGGCCTATATGTATCAAGGATCCATCCTTGTGTTTCATAGGCTTATCACCATTGGTATGACACCTTAACCTTGTTTTTATCAAGGATCCTTCCTTGTGGCGAACCTCCTTGGCTTATCAAGCTACTTTGCTTGTGGCGCCTTCCCCCTTCATTCTTATCCATTTTCTTTTATCCAAACATAAAAATAAAAAGACAAAGAAAGTATATACAAAAACGTGCCTATATACAATACATTTATTCCATATACATTTCATCCCATTTTCATACACTAAAAACGTGGACATTAATAAAAATTCTATTCCGCAATTCCAATTAAGTTTCAGGTAAGAACGATCGACAAAGAAAGCAAACCACCCCCTGGAGGTTCGCATCAAGTGGTATTAGAGCCACTTCTTGCTTGAAAGTCCGTCATAATGTCCAGTCCAGACAGAAATCCAACCAAATCTCGAAGGACAAAAAACATGACCTTAATCTTTCAGATGATGAACACCCAACTCCAAACCCTCCAAAGGCAAATAGAGCAATTGAGGATTCAAAATGAGAGGCGTCATGTTATTGACTCAAGTGGCTTCGAATCAGAAAGGAGAAGTAGATATGCTCCAAAAGCCTATGGACAAGCCAATCACAAAAAATTACCATGCCAACCCAAGCCCATGCAATGGGAGTCTGAGCCAATAGACTTCGTAAGGGTGTTCAAAAAGGCATTACAATATGAAACCACAAGAAGAACAAGAGAACCCGAAGTCATGAGCGAATCACTTGTGAGAAGGGATGATTTGAGTGAATATGTTGTGAGTAGGGAAGGTTTGAGTGAAACACGTAAGTGAAATTACTTTGAGTGAAAGTGCTTTGAGTGAAAACACAATAAGTGTAAACACAATGAGTGCAAACACTATGAGAAAAATTCAAAGTGAGGTTAAGAGTGCTTTAGTTTCAAGGCAACCCCTATACCTACCCTCTTGTGGGAATTTCTTTCTTATCGCTAACCCAACTAATGAAATTTTTTTATCAAAATTTTTGAACAATTTTTGCAGGGAGTTTGTAAATTATTTCCCAAAGAAGTCATTAGTGTTATTCCACATGCTATTCAACGTGTGGACCTTAATGGAGTTCTGGATCATGTGCAATTGTTGAAGACAAACAATGATGAAGCATCATATATATGTGAAAAATGGGTATTCAGAAGTTACTCATTTTTCTCCTTCCAAAGAAGTCATTGGTGTTTGTCAAATTGTTAACTTATTTGTCAAAGGGGTAACCCTTGATGAATATGTAGAAAGGTGGATTGAAAGGTTGAAGAAAATTGCTTTTAATCCGGGACAAGAAGATGCATATGTTCGGGATCCTAAGCAACTCAAGAGGCGAGTTTTTGATCCAGGAAAATATGACCACTTGAATTTGAGGTCAAATTCCCTTCAAGAAGAAGGGTATGGTATAAACCAAGGGGGGAAACCTATGATTGTGGAGGACAATCTTACAAGTAAGAGAGCCACTTCGAGCCCACATTCTTGGAAGGAAATTATAATAGATTTTTAGTTATTATTTTCAATAAATTGAGATTTTATTCTCATGGGTAGTCTTAGGATTTATTTTAGTCTTAGGATTTATTTTAATTATTATCTAAGTATTTTAT
>NW_017721478.1:0-43002 GCF_001865875.1 Lupinus angustifolius | reverse complement strand
CGTTTTCTTTGAGGAAGAAACAAAAGGAAAGTAGCCAACCAAGAACAGCCCCATATGGAAAGAATTTCATGAGCATTAATCCTCATCAAAGTGCTCCACACGTTTTTATTTGAATCAATAAGGTAGTTGAATACAAATCAATGTAATTTATTCACTCATTCATGCTGAATCAAGGCTTTGGGCTATATGTAACCGAATTTCCTTATGAATAAAACAATTCAGATTTAAGTTGGATAATTTCCATTGCAAGTTGAGCTTTGCTCCTACACTTAGAACTTATCAGGGATCCATCCTTGTGGCGTTCATAGGCTTATCACCATTGGTGTGGCGCCTTAACCTTGTTCTTATCAAGGATCCTTCCTTGTGGCGAACCTCCTTGGCTTATCAAGCTACTTTGCTTGTGGCGCCTTCCCCCCCTTCATTCTTATCCATTTTTTTTTATCCAAACATAAAAATAAAAAGACAAAGAAAGTATATACAAAAACGTGCCTATATACAATACATTTATTCCATATACATTTCATCCCATTTTCATACACAAAAACGTGGACATTAATAAAAAAATTATTCCGCGATTCCAATTAAGTTTCAGGCAAGAACGATCGACAAAGAAAGCAAACCACCCCCTGGAGGTTCGCAGCAAATGGTATCGAAACAATTACCTATTACATAATTATTAAGTACCTTTGAATACCATATCGGTTTTGTGGAATAAATTCCAACACCAGTTTAATGGTATTGTAATATATAAAAGTGATGAATAGTTAGTTGTTAGTTACAAATAAATAATTAAAGCACAAAAGAATAATAAATTTAAGTGACCTTTTATTTATTTACTCCCTTTCGGGTTCATTTTATTAACAAACCAAACTTCTTCCTTTAGGAAAGTTGGTATTAAAGAATAAATAAAATGCGAAAAGTAAATAACAATAAATAAAGGTTAGTAAGTTAGTTTCATTACTTTTGTATATTAAAAGGTGTTTTCAACAAATAAATTTTTTGATAACACTTTACTATTTTATAATTTTACACCTCTTTCAAGATTCAATTGTAGTATAGCATAGGGTTATGTCGAACCACAAGGAATTGCCTAATAAAATGAATCATATAAATATGTCAAAGCACAAATAATGGTTTAAACATATTTTGATGGTTTTGAATTGAATTGAATATAAACAAGTAACAATAAACATAAAACTAAATATTAACAAATTCTTTAGGAGACAAGATCATTTTGAATAAGGAAAATATATTTCTCAACTTCTTTTGAGTTTGTACTAATTAGACAAGTTCTTATGTTTTACTTTGGTTAACCCCAAACACCAAGGTCTGAAATCCTCCTTTTAGTGTATATCCTAAAATGGTAGAATGATAAACACTTAAATTTATTACTTAAACAATACTACGGCCATAAAAGAGATTAGGTTGTCAAACCCTAACCATTGGCGACTCTAATATTGAATTAGTAATGAATGTAAGATCTTAAGAAAAGCATGCTTAACTTGGCAAATAAACTAAGTAGTACAACTACTCCTTAGTTTATTTGTTAAGTGTTTGACACAAGTAATTTTATTGACTTGAAATCAATTTTTAGGTGATCAATCTAAAAAGAGCATTAAGTACTTCTCAAACAAATAATATTAACCAAAACACCAACTTGAATGATTAAAATCCAAACTTTTGTAAATTAAGAAGAAGTAGAAATTACATAACCTTGTTCAAAAGAAAATGTTTCGGAGCATGAGCTATCCATCCAAGGATTGGATGCCTTCTCATTTTCTCCTCTTGAATTCTAACCTAAAAATTACAAAACTTACTTGAAATAAAAACTGTAACCTAAGAAATGAAGAAAGAACTTCAAAGAGAGGTTCCTCGTGAGAGATTTTCTTCTTTCAAGTGTTTTTGATATTTTTTGGGTGTGTTATGATGTATTTTCCTCGAAGGAAATAGTTTCCTATTTATAGGCCTCAATGCCAGACCGCTGAGAGCTGGACCGCTCAGCAGCTGACCAAACCCTTCAGCATGGGTTTGGTCCCTTGACCAAGTAGCTTAGTCACCTCCTTGTGCATGACTCATCAAAGCTAGTTGTGGGCTATGAGACCAGCTATTGTGAGCTACTTCTGAAAAGCCTATGGTGGGATACTTGAGGTGAGGTCATGGATGACTTCATGGTTTGCTTGATGGTTAAGTCAAGTCTGATGCACACTGCTCAACGCACCTGCTTCACCGCTAAGCTACTTGTTCAACAGCTTCTGACCGTTTTGACTGGACGTGGCTTGGCGGTTGCTGATCTGGTCAGGTGTCTGGTCCTCCGCTGAGCTGCTTGGTTGGACCGCTGAGCTGCTTGTTCAACAGCTTGGTCTTGTGCCAAGCTCGTGTTTGAACGTGTCAAGCATATTTCTGACCGTGCCAGATCTAGTCTGGTGCTAGGCTGAGCGGCTAAGCAGGTCCACACAGCTGCCTGATTGAGCAGTTTGGTCTAGGTCAGGCTGGTGTCCAGGTCAAGCTGGTGTCTAGGTCAGCTTAGTGGGGCTTGTTCCACGCTCAGCTGCCTGGTTGAGCACCTTGATTTTCTTGACTTTTTTGCTTTGTTGACCATGAATCTTTTTTCTTCTTTTCTTAATTTTAATTCCTATAAATATTTAAAAAGGAAATACAAACACAAATATACTAAATTGTGATATTTTATACAAAAAGTAACTTGAATGTTTGATATGATAGCTTGATCCAAGGTGACAAACTAAAAACATCTAATCGAAAAATATATCAAGAAATCCAAATAACTTTGCTTGTGTGTAACTGATTTGAAGCATACGATGATCAAATTTTGGGGTTTCAAAACAAGGTTTTTGACTTCGGGAACAACTAGTGGAATTTGTGGTTGGAAATAGACTACAGTTGAAAAGGTAAGTGTTTTGGCCCCAAAATTTACTAAAAATAGTCAAGAAATAAAAGATTTGGAGTAATGGTGTGCATGACACTTCTGGGAAGAAGAAGGAGCATGAAATTCTGTTGAAAAATGGACGTTTCCCTTTTATATATACGAAAGGGTGATCAGTTACTCTACCTGATTAACTGGTTTCTCCTTCATGCATTCCCCATAATTTCTAAACCAAACATAGATAATCGATTACCCAAAGTTTCTATCTTCTTCAGTTATCGGTTAGTCGATAGAGTAACCGATTACATGCCCTGATTATGAGATTTTTTTGGTTCTCCAATACCTCGTAATCAGTTACCCAAGTCGGGTAATCAGTTACACCTCTATAAAAAATTAAAAACACATGAAAACACTCAACCATTCAAACTAGTAGGCATATATATCATCTCATAAAGCATTCATATAAACATGTAAACATGTAATAGTGGTTTAATTTAAATCTACATGATCTGAATCAAGAGGGGGTAACCTATAATTTAGAGGACAAGTCCTAGGTTAATGGTGTGGGTCCTTATGATTACAAATTCCAAGTGGTTCATGAAGGTTTTATGTCCATTAGTGCATCATTCAAGAGGGTCAAGGTGTTGATCAAGGTTCGTGGAACTTGGCCGGGCGCTAGGCGTGGGTCAAGTGGCGTTGGGTGTGGCACCAGGCGCTGGGACAACAGGCCCTGGGCATGTGCACATGGCGTTGGGCGAGCAAGCCTATGCATGAGCACTAGGGCACTGAGTGTGATGCATCACGATGTTGGGCGCTGGACAATTTTGACCGAGAGACGTGTGCACCATGAGACACAGACATGACACATTTAGCGCTGGCACATGCACCATCAGGTGCTAGGCGGAGGAAACATAGGAATTGGACGTAAGCTAGTCTTACCTCTAGGCGTGTGCAGTTGGCCAGCTCGGCACTGCCACATGGTCAAGCCATTAATTTTCCATTTGAATTCAATAAGCGAGTAGAACCATGGCACCCATTTCTCACATGCATTTTAAGCTTATTAAGCATCTTTTTATTAGTATAAATTTCAAATATGACTTGTAAATTTCATGAGTAATATGTCATCAAAGTGTAACCCTCATAATAATAAATGGAGGAGAGAAAAGTGGCTAATGCAACAATATAGGGCAGCAGTGCAAATAAGCTTGTGCAGGCATGATAAAAAAATGTTAATGTTATAGGGGTTGAGCTCATTACTCCTTGTCCAAACCATTAGAGTCTAAATACCACATGATGGAATCATCAATGTTGACTTATTTCATATGCTAACTATTGGCACTCAACTACATAATGAGCAGTGGAATATTCTTTCTAAATTGGCATCCAATGTTAGTGAAGACATAGTAATTACCATGATCTAGTCGTTGTTCTCACTTTGTATACTTCTTGGTCGTGAAGAATTATTCAAGATGGAATCCTATGTTAAGCTGACATTTATGCTAGGCAAGGCACTCTTTATGGTGAGAATTATGGCATTTAGCCACATCCTTAATGACCTAGCCATGTGTAATCAGTGTGTAAGGAATCCAATGCACATCAGCTCATATTGGAGCCATTCAAGCAATGGAATCCAAGCAAGGGAAACAAGGAAGACTAAATACAAAAGAAATATAATGCTTATGTTAGCCTTCAATCCGTGGGGAAGACAAGTGGAAGCATGTAGAATTGAAGCAAGGAAGAATACTATGTGGACCAACCATAAATAAAGTAGTGTTTTAAGTGACTTAATTAGGCAAGTTAAAGAGTGTTTATTTGCTTGTAATTTTGTGGAAGCCAAGCTAGGCCAACCACTATATGTAGCCATGATGATGATGAATAAAAATAGACTTGAATGTTGAATTTGGATTATTTCCATTTTTTAGTCGAGTAGTTACTTTTAAACACCCTTGGTCGTCCCAAAACAAACCAATCATATCAAGACTCCTTTCTTGTGGCGATTATCAACTAGGCTTATCAAACATCCAAGTGTTTATGGCACCATCCACCTCTAATCTGACCCATTCGCTTTTATCCAAACACTTATAATTATGTTGCCCTAAATAACATAAATTGTCTCGGCCAAATCACTCATTGTCTCGGGCAAGTCATACGAACACTCGCTCAAGCCACAAATCACATTTGTCTCGGCCAAATTGCAGCTAGTCTCGGCCAAATCTCAAGCATTCTCAGTCAAAGCTAGTGTACCAACCAAAAACGATAATAGAAAAGAACCCCTTCCAATGTTGTTCACATCACTACCTCATATAATATGTCTAACTCTCTTTTAATATTGTTAAAATGTTTTCTAGTCAAGGGTTTAGTAAATAAGTCTACTAGTTGATCATGAGTATCCATAAATAGAAATTTCATATATTTCTTAAGCACACGTCGCTTGCTTTATTTGGCTGCAAATGAGAAAATAAGAAGAGAGAAAGAGGTGGGAAAGAGAAAGAGGGGAAATAAAGTAGATTGTTGAGATGTTTGGTATAATAGAAGAAAGAAAGAGAATGAAGAGAAAGATATATTTTCTTCTCATATTGTTTCGTTTGGTTTGATGGAAATTGACAAGAGAAAGTTGATGTTGTAGTTCAAAGAACAAAAATATCCCTAAAATAAAGAAAACAAAGAGAAAATGTTGTTTTATTATTAATTAAAAGTAAATGTTTGATAAGTGCCAAAATGTACCTATTTTTATCATTTTATATGGCGCTTATCTTGATTAACAATGCTTAAAATCCAACCTATAAGTCACTTTTTAGATAAATTTTGTGCACTTAAATAATATAATTTTTTATCACCTCTTTTCCAAGTTCTTTCTAAATTTTTTAGGAAAAAGTACCAAAACGAATTACCTAAAAGATAGCCAAGATCACAAGCCACAAGCATAAAAAGAATTCACCAAAACAAATAGGCCAAGTGTGGCATGCTATGCGCTTTAGCTTTTTTGCTAGAAGGATTTCTTTCGCTTGAAGAAGGGAAAGCTTACCTTTCCTTGATTAAATCATGTTAGGTGTGCTAGGCAACCATCCAAGCTAAACTTGGGAGCCAAGGAAACCAAGCTAAACATGATTTCATGCATGACACAAGCGAAGACAAGCCAAGTTGGAGGTGTCACAATGCATGATAAGCTAGTTATTAGGTATGTAAGATACTTGGCTTAGCCCACAATAAGATGGACCAGCTAGGAGGAGGCTAAGCTGCTCCCAAGCTGGCCAACAACTTAGCACACAAACAAACAGCCCCAAGCAAAGCAAACGTGGGTGCTAGGCACATAAACAAAGGGGTTAAGCACGTCACATGTTTTGCTATAAAAGGAGACCTTATCTCCACACAGTTACATACCATTACATCAATGTACATATTGTTTCATACAATTTTCCATTCTTATCTTTCTTAGGCTATTTTTAGAGTGTTCTTTCATTAAAATTTAGAGAGAATAGGAGTGGGAAATGATGTTCAAAAAACTTGATTTTGTATCATAACTTGAAACCAAAAGTATCAATGTTGTCTAAATCTCCTAGGCTTTGGACTATGGTGTAACTTTTGTTTCTCTTTGTTCTAATGCAGATTTCCTTATACAAGTTATGTGTTTCCATTCTATCATTTCATTTCATATACTCTTAATGCCTATTTTAGCATGATAAACCAAAATTTGTAATCGAAGATCCAAAAGTCTTTTGTTTGGTAAATAATAAATATTCTCTCACTCTACAATGATAGACTTAAATATTTGCAATTTCCAAGCATCCATTTTAAGCAAGTTATTATCAAGGCTACTAATTGAAGCCGTACCCGATGCAAATAATATAACAATAAAAAATTATAGTACAAGGAAGTGACCCCTAGGTTGTTTCCCAAAGATTATAATTCAGACAAAAGGTTCAAACACCTTATATGCACACACAAAAGGGTGTTTTGTTGTATGGTATGAACATAAAGCAAAGTAAGTAGTAAAGTAAAGCACCTAAATACCTTTTGTTCGATTGTTCATAATTCAATCCTCGGTTTCAACAAATCAATTTCAGGTTCTAACTATTGACTTCCTAATTTGTTGAGAATTAATTGACTATGCGAAAATCAATTCACAACTGCATTATTAAATCCTCTAACTAAGCGAAGTCAAAAGGAACATGGAATAGTTAACAAATTTACACAAACTAAGCATTCATGCACTGGAGAATTAATCATCTAAGTGAAGATCAATTTACAAAATCTATTTCGAAAAGATGAAATTAAGAAAATCACAATCATAAATAGGATAGAAGAAATCAACAAAAAAAGAAGCAGAAAATGTATTAAGAACAAAACCTCAAGAGTTGTGATACATTCCCAAAGGAATTTAGTCTAGAAATTAGCCTTCCATGAAGGAAGAGGCAAATTGAAAAAGGGGAAGAAAACCCTAGCAGAGCAAATGGAAAACAAAAATATAAAGTGTTAGAATATAAAGTGATGTAATGGAATGGAATGTTGTAAACCGAATTCCCCCTTCTAAATGACTAAAACCGAAAGTGGGCTCACAAAATTGGGCCCAATATGAAATTACAATTAAAAACTCCTAAAATGCAATCTTCACTTTACACATATCCTCCACTTCTATAAAGCCCAAAATGCCCTTGGTGTCAAATATGATCTGGAAATGATAATAGATTTAATGAGGCTAAATAATCCCAAATTAACACAATTTAGGAATAAAGTCTAAAACACTAAACCATGTCAAACAAAGTCAATTAGGCACCAAGAATAATCAATAATGGTAAAATAAGGTTATCAATATTGTATAATATATTACTCATCAACAACCAAGCATTTGGGAATCCGGAATAAGTGGTGACAACCTTATTTCTTTTAGAGGATAGTTGATGAAGGCTAGTGTAATAAATAAGGTTTGAAAATCAACAAGCATGGCTGGAGAGGGGGGTGAATACATTGTATTAAGCAATTCTCCGTGGTTCAACATAACCGTATACTATACTACAATTGAATCTTGAAATAGATTTAAGAGTAAGTATTGTAAATGTCTTATTATAAATATTCATTGTTCAATTTGGAATCCAATAGCATATGTTCAACCCAATTCATGGATTGCAACTTTGTGAAGAGTGATGCACATTATTTCATAAGTACAATCTAATTCCTAGATTGCAACTATTTTCAAAAGTGTGATGTACATAATGTTAACATTTAACATGCTAACTTCTAACATGCTAACATACTAACATACTAACAATTCTTTCTTTTGTTATTCATTTAATCATCATTAGTAATACTACTCTTAAAATCAATAAAAAGCCTTTGAACAATGTTATAACGTTAAATTATATACTTTATATTTAAAAGATACTTATGTATATTAGTATTATTTAAAAGCAATTAGTAGATAAAATAAAGACATTTAAGGATATTTTTGACATTTCATCCAAAAATTTCAATCTCTCCTCACTTTCTCACAAAAGGTAGAAGAGAAAGAATTTATGGTGGGTCTCACTCACTTTTTTTTCTCTTCTGTCTTTCTCTCTTCCCAACCAAAAGGAAGAAAGTTTCTCTTTCTCTTCAATCTCTCTCACCATTTTCTCTCCACTCTAATTTACCTATACCAAAGAAGGGCTTAGAAAGTGATTTCTAATATCTACGTGTTTGGTTCAAGAGTGCATTCTTGGATTCTTATGGAATTTAATAGCACTAGTTTTATCACACCTAATGGGAATGCATCCTAAGTCTAAACCATTGTCACACCATTGTTGTTTGAGCCACAACACTTATGCACAACAACTACCTGGTGCAATATATTCTATGTCAATAGTGCTTAATGCAACACAAGCTTGCTTCTTTCATGACCAAGAGACTAGGACATTTCCTAGTGGGTAACAACTTCCACTAATAATCGCCCTTTACTTTGGCATCCAGAAAAGTCTGAATTAGAGTATTCTACCAAATCACATATACTCCCCTTGGGAAACCATAGGCCTACATCTATTGTTCCCATAAGATATTTCATAATTCTTTTAACAACAACTTCATGTGATTCCTTAAGTTTGGAATGACATCTAACACCCAAAGTTACTCTAAAAATAATATTATGTCTACTTGCAATAAAATAGAGTAGAGATCTGATCATACCTCGATACTTTATGATATATACAGGTTTTCCAAACTCGTTAGTATCGACATATGTATTTGGACCCATGGGAGTGACTATTGCTTTGCATTCATCCATTTCAAATATTTTCAAAAGATCCTTGCATTATATGTTTTCATTCATAAATATGCCATCCTTGGTTTGCTTAATTTGAAGTCCAAGAATGTAATTTTATTTTTCCTTCATGGACGTCTTAAACTCTCCTTGTATCATATTATCAAATTCACTACACAAATACGTCATAAGTAGAACCAAAAACTATACCATAAGCATATATTTCCATAGCTAAAGTATTACGCTCATTGGTTTTGTGGTTCCTATTTTTACTCAGCTTTATTATCATCATCTTCCTCATTTCATTCCATATCAGTAGTGGTTTGATAGTCTTCTTGATACATTCACACATTTTGATATTTCTAAATGCTCATCTTGTGGAAAGACAAGAAGGTTCTAAATTTGCATGCCATCTACTATGCAAGCAAAACCATTGATGGAGCTCAAGCCAACTATGCCACCATAGAGAAGGAACTACAAGTTGTCAGGTTTGCCTTCAAAAAATTTAGAACTTACCTAGTATGTTCTAAAATTGTAGTTCATATTGACCACTCAGCCTTAAGATAATCGATGAGTAAGAAGGAAGTCAAGCCATACGGCTCAGACGATGGATCTTCCTTCTCCAAGAATTTAATATGAAGATTGTTGATAGAAAGGGGACAAAAAATCCAATTGTATATCACTTATCTTGGCTTGAACATGCAAACGGAGAGGAGGAGGACATACCCATTCATGATTCTTTTCCTGCTGAGAATCTCTTCCTCCTAACCACTACAAAGGCCCATTGGTATCTCGACTTTATCAACTATTTGGTCAACAAGACTCTTCCCCCTGAAACCAAACCAAAGAAGAAGAAGAAATTCTTCTGAGATCTGAGGAATTATATCTAGAATGATCTATACCTCTACCTATTATGTGCATATCGCATTTACAAGAAATGTGTCCTAGAAGAAGTGCCAAAGATCTTGAGCTATTCCCGTTCTATCTCTTCTAGAAGCCATCCCAATACTTCGAAAACTATAGCAAAGGTATTCTACTGTGCCTTTTTTTGGCAACACATATTCACAGATCCAAGGAACTTAGTCTTCACATGTGACTCTTGCAAAAGGACGGGGAACATATCCAAAAGGCTTGAAATCCCAATGAACCACATCCTTGAGATTGACATGTTTGATGTGTGACGAGTCGCCTATGTGGGACCCTTTCCAACTTCAAACAACAATAAATATAGCTTGGTAGTAGTTGACTATGTTTCCAAATGGGTGGAGGCAATTTGATCTCCACTCAATGATGATAAAACGAGCATAAAGTTTTTTACCAAGATCATATTTCCAAGATTTGGGGATCCAAGGTTCATGATTAGTGATGGAGGCACACACTTAATCAAAAGACACTTTGAAAACCTCTTGAAGAAGTATCATGTTTCACATGGGTTGGTACACCTTACCACCCTCCAACAAGTGGTCAAGCAGAGGTATCAATCCATGAGATCAGGAGCATCTTGGAAAAGAAAATACATAGGAGCAAGAAAGATTGGTCCTCAAAGCTTGATGATGCTTTATGGGCTTACCGTACTGATAAGTGCCAAAAATTCCTAAAAATTCAAATACTTTTTATGGCACTTATCCTTGGAAAAATTGAGAAAACCAACTTAATTCAACACTTTTTGGATAAAATGTCACAATCTTGTATATATGCTTTGCTTATTTCTTTTGTATTATATTTTGTAGGATTTAGGTGGAAAAGAGAAGAATTATTCAAACCTGACCAAGACACCAACCTAGCACGGTCAGACCCAACGTGGCATGATCAGAACACAAGCCTGGCTCAAGCCAACCTGCTCAAGTAGACAACTTAGTGGAGCACCTACACCACCCATCTTGGAAGCACACACCTGAATAGATCAACAAGCACTGAGCCACATCACCATCAACATGATCAAAGCTGCTCAAGCAGGCAGCTTAGCGGTGCCACATAGGTGCTTGGCAGTATGCACCCCATAACTTGATCAAGTTGACTTAGCCACCAAGCGACCATGACCTCATTCCAAGTAGCCTCCACAGGCTTTTAAGAGGTAGCTCAAAATAGCTGGGTCTATAGCTCACAACTAGCATTGGTGACTCAGCCACAAGTAGGTGACTAAGCTGCTTGGACATGACCAAACCCATACTGAAGGGTTTGGTCAGCAGCTTGACGGTCAAGGAGAGGAGCTTGGTGGTTAGCAGAAATTGACTTGGGTTACGGTGGTTGGCAGAAATTGACTTGGGTTATGGTGAAGGGTTTGGTTAAGTTTTGATTCTTTATGAAGTTCTTAATTTCAGTTGAGTCTTAAAGTATAACCTACACCTTAGTTCACTTGCCACATCAAGCATCTATTTTAAGAAACTTATGTTCAAGGCTAAATAAAGTTAATGGAGCCTGAAGTAGGGTGTGACAACCTATTGTGACGAGTGGCACTGAACTATTATTTAGGGCATTACATAAGGTTTTAAAATCATCTTATCATTCTAGTACACTAGATGAAGGATATAGAAATGATGTGTGGAATTAACTGAAAGTATAACATATAACTTGTAATGTTTTCAAAATCAATTAAGTAGAGAAATAGTAAAGAGTACACATTTATAATGAGTGATCTAACTACAATTGAGTCTTAAAAGAGATGCAAATGTAAAATAGTAAAGAGTTAACTTATAAATTTTATTTGTTAACAAAGAAAGAAACCTTGAATCGAAGTATAATTTAATTCATAAATTGTATCGTTGTGAAAAGGAAAAATACACAGTTATAATGAGTGATCTAATTACTAACTTTTACTTTCTGTATTTATTTTCCACAGCTAACATTTATTTTCTATCATTTAAATTCAGCAACTAACATTTATTTATTGCTTTATTTATTCTTTACCAACCTTCCATAAGGAAGTAGTCTGGTTAATAAAGGAAAACGAAAATAAATATCACTCATTATTACTTGCTAAATTGCTAAATTCATACCATTATACCATCGTCGGAATTAATCCAACAAAGCCGAGATGATATCAAATTGTTAATAATTCAATAAAGTTAAGTTTTTTTTATTAAAGGAACATTCTTGAAACCATTATACCGACATATGAATTTATTCCAACAAAGCCGAGATGACTAGCTAAGAATCGACATGTCATTAAATAAATAAATTAGGAACTTGCTACCTCAAAATAAAGTAAGCCAGAAAACTCTTTCAATAAGTTGGCCCTGCTGCAGGGAAATTGCAATATATTGTAAATTACAAATATTGTTTCTTCTTAATCACTAACTTTCTTTGGAAAAAACAGAAACATTTCCTTTGGTGTAAGCATTGGAGGAAAAAGAAAGCCCAAAGGAAACTAAAAAGAAATCAGAGACAATGGCCAATAATCAGCAAACCACTGAAAACTAGCCGAACACTGGTGGATTTGTCAATTTTACACCAAGGAACATGATAAGAATTGGGAGACCATCTGGTACCCACAAGACTCCAGGAATGAAATATGGATTGGTACATCTAATGTACCCCAATCCATTTGTCGGTCTAGAACACGAAGATCCATACAACCATCATACAAATTTTTTTGAGTTGGTTGGTACTACTGGTTTCTCCGAAACAGAAGAGGAAACCACTTTTCTGAGGCTTTTCCCTTTAATTCTTATATGGAAAGCTAAGGAATGGTTTCTAGATCTGCCTCCACACATTCAACATTATTGGAACCTGGTGGAGGTGAAATTTATGAGCAAATACTTTCCCGCAAGGAAAGTTTATGGATAAGAAGACAACAATATCAACATTTGTTCAACCTGCTGGGGAAACTCTTTGCGAATCTTGGGATAGATTCAAATCTATGCTGAGAAAGTTCCCAAATCATGGATTTGATGTGCAAACTCAAATCCATATCTTCGTCAATGGTTGCAACAACAACACAAATGGATTCTGAACACTATGGTTGGCAGACAACTTTTGACTAAACCACCGCAAGAAGCATGGATATAATGGAATCCATGACATTGAATGACCAGAAGAGTCAGCACCAAAGAGGACCACCACCGAGGATAGGTGGAATCCTTGAATTGAGCTCAACCGATGCAATGGTGGCTCAACATAAACTTCTTCAACAATAGCTTGATGAAGTGATGCAAAAGCTTAATGATTTACCTCGACATCTACGAGAATCTTCAAAGAAGCAAGTTTGTAGGTGTGACAATTGTGCTGACGATCATAAGGCAAGACATTGTCAGAATGACGAAGTTCACTTTGTTGGCAATCCACCAAGGCAGAACTTTCAAAATAATTATCCTCCAGGAGTAATAATCAATTCAGAGGAATCAACCTTGGAGACAAGATAATCCTCAAAAACCACCATGTCAATTCTACCTAAGGAATAATCAGTACCAACACCCAACACAGGACAAAAGTGTTAAACTGGAAGACACATTAAATCACTTCATGCAAATGACGATGTCAAACCAAAATAACACTGATGCATCTATGAGGAATATGGAAATTCAAATCGAGCAACTTCCCATACAATTAGCTGAAAATCAGAATTCAACATTTTCTGCTAATATAGAAATGAATCTGATAGAGCACTGCAATGTTGTCCTACGAGATGAACCAAGCTCGTCTAAGCATTAGAAAGAAGATGGTGAATTCTGGGTATTTAAGTAACATGCGTCAAACTATTGACGTTA
Organism: Lupinus angustifolius; assembly: GCF_001865875.1. Taxonomy (NCBI): domain Eukaryota; kingdom Viridiplantae; phylum Streptophyta; class Magnoliopsida; order Fabales; family Fabaceae; genus Lupinus; species Lupinus angustifolius. Next base: position 29,186 of record NW_017721478.1, on the reverse strand, counting down.
AACGAGTGCTTGGTGGGAGGCAACCCAATACATTTTGAATATATATATATATACTATGTTTTTTCTCTTCATCCTTTTATTTATTATTTAATTATTTTAGGACAAAAAAGACGAACAAATTTTATAATCAAAGTAAAAAAAAAATTACTTTGAAAATAAAATTTCTGTTGTTTTAGGAAATAAATAAAGTATTGGAAAATTCCATAATGCGTTATTGGGCCAAGTCAAAATTTTGTAAAAACTAAAAAAGGGCCCAAACCAAGGCGAAGTCATGGCCATGGCCCAACGTGTGTGACCTGACGCTCTACGCATGTTCGAGATAGGCCATGTGGCCTAGGGGACAAATTCCCCTCAAAAAAGGATTTTCTCTTATCTCATATCTCTTGAATAAATCAAACTTTTGACCAAAAATTCCCACTCTTTTCAAACCCCTTAATGTTCTGATTTTTAAAGCACCAAGTCATTTTCAATGTTTTTCAAATCACAAATGCTTTCAAATTTCCTAAAAGCTCTAAAGTTCTTCTCAAGTTCTTCACCGTCGTGTAAGTCTCTTCTTTCTCTTTACATTTTCATATTCATTTCTTTCTTTTTGAAGCTTCTTGTTTGGAAATATGTACTTTTAGAAACACATGAAAATTGTTTTTTTAGAAAACCCAACACAAAAAGTTTCAAAAAGTCACCATTTTGTTGATATGTGTATATGCTTGACACATCTCATGCTCACACTTTCAAATGATAGAAATCTAGATCATGAAAACTTGAAAACAATTTTTAAAACTTTCTAACATAGTTTTTTTTATTGAACCACATATCTTTAGACCAGCATGTCTTTCAAAACATTTTTGAAAATGGATTGTGTGAGAAGAGGGGTTGTTTTGTTTAAAGTGAAATATTTTCAAAATTGTTCAACCAAAAAGAATGAGATATGTTGGACGCATGAGTAAATATTCAAAGTTATGAATTTCTTTGCAATTGTTTTTCTCGAAAATCGACACTATGAAAACTCATGTTGGCCGAAAACTATAAATGAAAATTGGCATGAAACTTGTTCAAAACTTACCATCAATAGAAATATCATTGAATAGTCAACTTGAGAAGTTTTTTTGAAACTTTTGCACTTTTGAATAAGGCATCACATTTTTTGTTTTGTTTACTTTGTAAAAAAATTAAGATTCGACCATAAATGTAAATATTCTCAAAGTAACAAATTTGAAGAAAAAATGAAGTTGTGTTGGAATCTTGATTTTAATAACAAACGCCTTGGTTTGGAAAAAATATTTTGTTGGAATTATAAATTTTGTAGGAGTTCATCAAGAAGAGTAAAGGAAGTCACTAATGAAGACAAAAGCACCAAATTTGCTTCGAACGATGCCAAGAAAAATTTCAAAGAAATAACTCTAAAAAGTGCAACAAATTTCGAGAAGATTGTCAACTTGGACGAAAAAGAGTTTGGAGGCTTCACTTTCCTTGTGGAGAGGTACGGTTGGCAAAATCTTGCTCAACCCAAAAAGATGTTCTCATTGGACGTGGTGAAACAATTTTATGCCAACTCCATTGTTTCAAGTAAGGCAAAGATGAATCGGTATACATGGGTGAATGGGACCCAAGTTTTTTATAACAAGTACATGATAAATTATTACTTGGGCAACCCGTGGACCCCATCATCAACAAATGATAATGACTTGTGCGCCTATCAATTCAAGTTCAGTGCTGCCTATTCAGGGGAAGGAGAAGGACATGATGAAGCCTATGTCAGAAAAAGCCAATGTTTGGAAGGCTTCGAGCTCAATCAAAGTGGGCCAAATTTTAGATTTTGTATGACCCAACTGTCCCGGATTTGGGCCACTTTTGTGTTGTCCAACATATGGCCTTCCTCACATGTCTCTATTTTCTAATCCCCAAGGCAAAGCTCATCAGTTCTATATTTGATGAAAACTTCATTGACATTGCTGTAGTCATCTCTGATGCTATTCATGACTTCATCACAGGGGGAGTTCTTTCAATGCTTCTACCTTCATTGATAAATGACCTATGCAAGTATCAACTTGTACCTGGGCCTTACAAGTAAGTCACAGCCTTGAAGATTGAAATCAATGCATCATATGTAAGCACTTACTGCAAGGAGAAATGCATCTCACAAGCTCAGGCTGAGCTTAGGAAATTTTTTGGCAATTTGGGCCAAGATCAACAGATTACTCATGGGAGGACAATGACCTCCAAGCTAGACATCATAATAAAGGAGAAAAAAATGCAAAACATACAACAAAAGACATGCTATCAAGGCATCAACGGGATATACAAGAGCTGGCATAACATCTTTGGAAAAAGATCAAACTTCAAAGAAGGATCCTATGAGGAATTTGTGGCAAGTACTAAGTGGCCCGAGGGAAGATCACAAGACATAAGTGAGGAGGAAGAGAAGGAGGAAGATGAAGATTGAGAAAGCTCTTTCCGGTTTTCTCTTTTTCCTTACATGCATTTTTAAGTTAATTATCTTTATTTTGCATTTTGCATATTTGGTATTTTTTTTTTAGTTGCTACTATGTTTTAAGTTGCTACTATGTTTTAAATTTATGTTATGTTTTATGTTTAATTAAGTTGTGTTGAGTAATATGTTATTTTTCCTTTATAAAATTTCATATGCATCAAACATCTCCTTAAAACAAATATTTCCATTGGCTTGAGGACAAGCCATCATTTAAAGAGGGAGAGCATGTTTTAATGCATATGAAATTTTTTAAAAGAAAGTTAATAGTATATATAAGATTGTATAGTTACTTTAAAAGTAATTTGGTTGTCAATAAACTCAAAAAAAAAATTCAAAACCGAAATAAAATTTCCTAAATAAAAAATTGTGGAATGATTGCATGATTAAAAATTGCCAAGCATAACTTGACTGAAACGTTTATTGAGAAAAATGAGATATATGCTAAACTTTTTGTGATAACATCACATCATGTCATAACTTGAATTTTTTTTGCGAATGGAAATTAAATTTGTGTAGGAGAATCTTTGCAAACATTTTTTTAAATCAAGTGTAAACCTAACCCAAGTAAGAGAGTGAGCCAAAGATGTGAGGATCAAAGTTAAATCACCATTTGATTTGTCTAATTAAACTTGTTTGAGTCTTTAAATCTCTTAATTGTGTAAGATTGATCGAAAGTGATCAAGGCACGTTATTTCTTTAGTTGAACCAAATTGCCAAATAGTCTAACAAAAAATTAGGATTATCCTTTGATAAGCCCCTATGACCCAAACAAAATAAAACATTTTTTCAAATTATCCCATCAAAACCGAAATTGACAACAATGTTCTAAAGAGAGCATTAAATTTTAAAAGGGTGTTTGAAAGAATCAAGTTGGGGGGAAAATTGATGGACTTGGCTTCTCAAAAAGAAAAAGAAAAAAACAATTCTCTATCACTTTACAAAAAAAACAAAAAGTTGTAAAAGAAAGAGAAAAATAAAAGGAGATTCAGTAATACAAAGAAAAGCCAAAAAATAAGCCAAGGTTCAAAAGTTAAGAGGTTGGAAAATAAAATTTTGGAAAAAACTAGAGTGGAGTGCTTCATTGAGAAAAAAAATTCAAAATGCTCTCTTTTTACTTGAACTTAACCTCATTGTCTAGAAAAACCATGATTATCCAAACCAAGCCTCATTTCAACGAAAACAAGACCTTAGTGATCCTTGATTAATTTTGCAATTTATGAGAATAGGTGAGACAAAGAACAAGTTCAAATTACTACAGTCAAATGGTTGTAAAATTGAGTAAAACACTTACCCCTCTAAAGTTCCAATTTTGAACTTGCGTGCATAAACACTTTTTGATTTAAAAATATTTACTTAGGTAAATTGTTACACACTTTTGATGAACAAAAGGATACATTTCATGTTTGAAGCATTATTTGTAAAAAATTCACAAATCATGGAAAATCTCATTGAAAACATTTTTTGATCATGCTTAAGCAAATTTGAAATCAAGACTATCATATCTTAAAAATTAGCCAAGTTTTGATTTCTGATGTACTTTACCATTTGTTTGAGGACAAACAAAGTCTTAAGTTGGGGGGATTTGATGAATGCCTAAAATTCATATATTTTTTATGGCACTTATCCTTAGAAAAATTGATAAAATCAACTTAATTCAACACTTTTTGGATAAAATATCACAATCTTGTATATTTGCTTTGTGTATTTCTTTTTTATTATATTTTGTAAGATTTAGGTGGAAAAGAGAATAATTAATCAAATACAAGAAAAATGCTTAAAATAGGCGAAAATGATCCACAAATGACATGCTTAAGCTTGACATGCCAAGCTATGTGCTTAGCCTTAAGTATGACTTGAAGCTACTCACTGAGCATCTTAACTTGGACCAAGCCCACGCCTAGCTGACTTGGACGCCAACCTTGCACGGTCAGACCCAACCTGGCATAGTCAGAACACAAGGCTGACACAAGCCAACATGCTCAAGCCGACAACTTAGCAGAGCACCTGGACCACCCAAATTGGAACCACACACCTGATAAGATTAGCAGGAACCAAGCCACATCACCATTAGTCCGATCAAAGCTGCTCAAGCAGGTAGCTTAGTGGTGCCACATAGGCGTTTAGCGGTGTGCACCCAACAACTTGGTCAAGTTGACTTATCCACCAAGAAACCATGACCTCATGCATGACCTCATTCCAAGTATCCTCCATAGGCTTTTTAGAGGTAGCTCATAATAGTTGGGCTAGTTGCTCACAACTAGCTTGGGTTACTTAGTCACAAGTAGGTGACTAAGCTGCTTGGCCATGACCAAACCCATGCTTAAGGGTTTGGTCAGCAGCTTGACAGTCAAGGAGAGGAGCTTGGGGGTTGGCAGAAACTCCTATAAATAGGACGCACTTTATTCACATTTTCATTCATTCATTCACATTCTCATATACAGTTCCATTCGTCATACTCTCTCTAAATTGAATTCTTCTCTTCTTCTTGTAATTGTTGGGTCCCATGGGGTTCTGCCACTCACCTACAGGGGGTGAATAGGTAATACGGTACACAATGACCGTCGCTCGATAAACACAAAAATTATACAAACTTACACACTATTTAATTGATTAATGATAGACTTAATCGATTAAATCATATGCCCTTAATCGATTTACTACTCAACTTAATCGATTAATTCGATCTTCTAATAATCCATTATCTAAAAACTTAATCGATTATCTAGTTTAGTTACAATGAAAATAGAATTCTTTCGATCATCCAAGATTACAAAGATTCAACCAAACTTACATGCAATTATATAGACAATTAAGGATAGTAAATGCACAATACAAATATGCAATTATCACATTACTATATGCATGTCAAGTTATGTAAATCAAGTAATGCGGAAATGTAAAAAGATTAGGGAAAGAAGAATACGACTCAGCTTTTTATCCTGGTTCGTTTGATGTCCACTGCAAACTACATCCAGGCCTGTCCTTCTGATCTTGGGAGATTTTATCTTCACTATGGAATGTTCAATGTTTCTTACAAACACAATTCCAATACAAGAATCAAGACTTTCCTTTCTTGGATCTTAAACCCCCACTTCGGTTTGACTACAAAGCTCCTCTACTAGGATACCTCACCATTTATGACTCTAGCCCCAGCCTAAGTATCGGTTACAACTAAGACCACTTTCTTCTCATGAAGACACCTACCTAACCGCACCTAGGGTTTTCCCAATGTGCATATTTTACAATCTTCTACGAATCTAAGAACCCCTAAAAGATCTCACAAATACGAAAATACAATGCCTGAGATGCAGGTTTCTTTTTCACAAATTTGACAATGAAAGCTCAATGTGTATCTTGTAAAGATTCACCATTTTCTTTTCTTGAAAGAACACTTAGAAAATATTTCCTAAAGATATGAAAGTTTAAGCTTTAGATCTTGTCAATAAAGTGTAAAACTCTTTGTTTTCGAAAATGTGTTCTAACCCTCTTTTCTTGATTCTCAAAATTATGAAACAATATGAAAAACTTGGGTTTATATACTTTTATGTTTTTAGCTGCAGTTAATCGATTATACTGAACCTTAATCATTTAACGAGTTTCTTTAAAATAATAGAAAACAGAAACAATTACCAGATTAATCGATTAACAACTGATTTAATCAATTAAAGAGTTTCTTACCAACTTAATCAATTAAAAATTGATTTAATTGATAAACAGGTTCCCAAAACTTAATCGATTAATATGACTCCTAATCGATTAAATGGTTTTCTAAAATATATTTTTAATGATGAATGAAACTCCTACATGATTTGTAAAAGAATGATGCATGTCTTTGCATGATATATGATTTAAAACTTTTTAAATGCATTCAAAACATATTATCATGTATGTATGCATGTGCATGTAAATCATGTATGTATGCATGTAATTCTCATTTTACTTATGATTGATTTTAGGTTATGAGACTTTCAATAGGGTTCATCCTAGCCTAGACTCTTACTAAGAAAACATCTTTACACCTAATAAAGATATAAAAATACTTCACCGCTAGATTTTCTTTTGAATGTTTTGCCTTGTTTGTACTTGAGTCTTGACTTTATCGTTGATACTTGTTGTTTGTTGATTTCTCATCCTCTCAAGAACGTCCTTCAACATTTATGCATGTTGTTTATCCTTTTCCTTTATCACTCTTTTGTCTTCATCAACCTTTGTGTTGCCTTTGTCTTTATCAAAATATTATGTGATGCATGCTTGCCTCTTCAATCTCGCATTCATGCACACTTACATCTTCAGTAATTTTCTTGGAGAATTTCTACTCCAAAGTCGTTTAGGTAAATTTATTTTGTAGCTTTTCTTAATTCAAGAGGAGAAAGGAGTTGGAAAATGAGATACAAAAACTTAATTTTGTAATCTCATTTCGGTCCAAAAAGCATCTCATCCTAGGATAGATGGGTCATGCTCCTACAAATTGACTTGGGTTATGGTGTAATTTCTTCTCTTTAATTTATCATCTTTTGAATTCAATTCATTTCAAGTTATTACTTTTGGTTAAGTTTTGATTCTTTATGAAGTTCTTAATGCGGTTTTAGCTTGATCACCTAAAACTTGATTTAAAGATCCAAACATGCTTCTTCTTAAAGTGTTGACAAGTGAACTAAAAAGTATAACCTACACCTTAGTTCACTTGCCACATCAAGCGTCTACTTTAGGCAACTTATGTTCAAGGCTAAATAAAGTTAAGGGAGCCTGAAGTAGGTTGTAACCTACTCTAACCGGTGCATTACCTAAGGTTTGAAAATCATCTTATCATTCTAGGACATTAGATGAAGGATTTAGAAATGATGTGTGGAATTAATCGAAAGTATAACACATAACTTGTAATGTTTTCAAAGTCAATTAAATAGAGAAATAATTCCATATTTCCAACCAATTTTCTCCTCAAGAATTTGTGCATATTAGCTGTTTATGTTTATTTACTTGTTAATATTTCATAAACAAAATCATACAAAAAGATGTTCAAACATTATTAGTAATATAACATGTTTATAATAATGATCTATTAGGAAATTCCTTGTGGTTCGACATAATCCTATACTATACTACAATTGAGTCTTGAAAGAGATGCAAATGTAAAATGGTAAAGTGTAAACTTATAAATTATATTTGTTGACAAAGAAAGAAACCTTGAATCAATGTGTAATTTAATTCATAAATTGTATCTTTGTGTAAAGGAAAAAATACACAGTTATAATGAGTGATCTAACTACTAACTTTTACTTTCTGTCATTTATTTTCCACAACTAACATTTATTTGCTATCATTTAAATTCAGCAACTAACATTTATTTATTGCATTATTATTTCTTTACCAACCTTCCATAAGGAAGTAGTTTGATTAATAAATGAAAACAAAAATAAATATCACTCATTATTACATGTATTAAATTGCTAAATTCATACTATTATATCATCGTTGGAATTAATCCAACAAAGCCGCGAAGGTATGAAATTGTTAATAATTCAATAAAGTTAAGTTTTTGATTAAAGGAACATTCTTGAAACCATTATATCGACGTTGAAATTTATTCCAACAAAGCCGAGAGGGTTAGCAAAGTATCGACCTGTCATTAAATAAATAAACCAGGAACTTGCTACCACAAAATAAAGCAAGCAAGAAAAATCTTTCAAAAAATTGGCACCGCTGCTAGGGAATTGCTAAATAATGTAAATTATAAGTATTGTTTATTTTTAATCACTAACTTTGTTTGGAAAAAACAGAAACATTTCCTTTGGTGCATGCATTGGGGAAAAAACAAGTTGATTCTTTCGATCTGGAACTCGAAAAAACAATCCAAAAGAAAAAAAGCCCAAAGGAAAGCTAAAAACAAATCAGAGACAATGCTCAATAATCAGCAAACCACTGAAGGATCGAGGGCAGAAAACCAGTCGAATACTAGTGGAATTATTAGTCTTATGCCGAGGAACAAGACAAGAATTGGGAGAGCATCTGGTACCCAAAGGACTCCTGAAATGAAATATGGATTGGTATAGCTAATGTACGCCAATCCATTTGACGGTCTAAAACATGTAGATCCATACAACCATCCCACCAAATTTTATGAGTTGGTCGGTACTGCTGGTGTCTCGGAAACAGAAGAGGAAACCACTTTTCTAAGGCTTTTCCCTTTAGCTCTAAATTCATACCATTATACCGGCATTAAAATTAATTGAACAAAGTCGAGATGGTATGAAATTGTTAATAATTCAATAAAGCTAAGTTTTTTATTAAAGGAACATTCTTGAAAACATTATACCGACGTTGGAATTTATTCCACCAAAGCCGAGATGGCGAGCAAATAATCGCTCTGTCATTAAATAAATAAATCAAGAACTTGTTACCTCAAAATAAAGCAAGCAAGAAAACTCTTTCAACACGTACTTCATATAAAACACCTCTTGGTATGTCTCCATTGAAGTTGACTATGATAAGCCTTTACACATTCCTATGGAGCTAGAGCATAGAGCGCATTAGGCAGTCAAGCAAATAAACTTTGAATTGAAATCTGTTAGAAAAAAGTGGAAATTCCAATTGTAAAAGTTGGAAGAACTGCAGTTGGATACTTATGAGAATGCACACACCTACAAGTAAGAACCAAAAAATGGCATGACGAACACACAATAGGAATAGAAATCCAACAAGGAGAACTAGTCCTCTTATTCAACTCTAGACTGAGGCTCTTTCCACATAAGCTAAAGTCTAGATGGTCAAGTCTATTATCAGTCACTAATGTTTACTCTTATTGAATGGTTGAGGTATGGAATGAGGAAAGAGGCAACTTGAAGGTGAATAGAAAAACATAACCCCCTTGGATCCTTCTTAAGCTGTAAGGGTCAACCATCAATCCAATGACATTAAATGAGTGCTTCTTGGGAGGCAACACATGTCAAATGAGCACTTCTTTGGAGGCAAAACATGTCAAATGAGCGCTTCTTGGGAGGCAATCATCATTAATATTTCAGAGTCGACTTTAATGTCTCCCTTAGTTTGGAATCTTTGTAGGGGATGTTTATAGTGTTGGCCACCAAAAGAAAAAATAAAAGAAAAAATCAAAATTTATCTATAAAATAGTTTTTTACATGAAGATGGGCTAACACGACATGGTCGTGCTCTCAGGCATGGCCGTGTGTCAACTAGTGGCCTCACAAATGTGTTTTGGAACACACACGACCAGGCCATGTCTCAAGATACAACCATATCCTTTTAAAGCGTAACCTTTGTCCAGTTATAGAGGGCTCCACACGAAGTCGTGTCCCCAACCATGGGTTTTGTTTCACCCAGGCTACCTATCACTGATACACGACCAGGCCATGTCACATCACACAACTGGGCCTATCAGCAGGCAACCCAAACCCTCCCCATTCCTCCAAACACTCCTCCTCATCCTCCGTTACTATTCACACTCCTCGTCAACCTCCACATCTATCAACTTCAAAACTCCAATTCATCATTCTCACTACACCCCCAAATCCCCAAATCCCTCACTAAATCCCTAAATCAATCCCAATTTTCCTCTCCACCCTCCATCTCCTTTGTTCACACTAAGGGTTGCACATAATGGGTCTCAAGTGTGCACAAATGATGCTTCACAAAACTGCAGCAACTCTTCAAGAGGTGATCCCATTTGCCATCATGGTTTCCTTTTAGCCACTGATGCACAAAGATTTAGATATAATACACATGTAAAAATGAAAATAGTACCCACTTGTTGGATGGACGATATTGTGTTAGACACCCTAGGACTAATGGAGGATTTTATCTGGTTACTTCTTAGGTTAGGGTGGGGTACTTTGACGACCACTAGGGATTTAAAATATATTGAGTTATCTTATCAGTGTCACTGTTCCCTTGAGGAAATTTTTTTGTAAGGGCTAAACTATAACAAGGGTTGCATACCCTTCAGACTGAGGAATACTAAGTTTGCCCTCACTTTGGCGGACTTTAATGCCATATTTTGCTTACCGATGGATGGTGAATGGGCTCTTCGAAGAAATTCCATACCCTTAGCATGTAGGATAGTGTGGCAGTTGATGCCCCACCATATGATGCCTCTAATTGTAAGAATTCTTATATGCCAAAAACCCTTTTCGGACACAGCGAGAGAGACATAAATGTGTGGTCTGATGAACATTTTTCATTTGGTCTTAAATTAGTGAGTTTAATGTGGATAGAGGGTTATACTTGACACGACACCTTCTCAAGGTTTCCCAGGCCCAATCTGGTACTCTTGTCATTGTTGGGCTCAAGACTACAATAACCCATCATTTCAATTTGGATTTGGGAACTTTAGCCCCAATTGTAGGGGACATATACATTGATTATCAGGGATGTGTCTCCTTCAAGATGGTGGTAAGTGAAGACTCTTTCAATTACCTCCTTCTAAAGGGAAAACCACACCCCCTTCTTCTTAACTATCCCTTTATGCACCACGATACAAAATATGGCCAATTGGAAAGATCCTGGTGCTTCAGATGGTGACCCACTGGCCCTTGAGTATCCATTACCCTCTAAACCAAGTCCATCTAGGATATATTTGTCATTTGGACCTTCTTCTTTTCTTTTTTAGGTACTTATGCTCCACCTCATGGAGATGACTTTGCTAGCAGGCAATCCGATATCGAGGAACTTCAAATGCGTTAAGATCAACTCTTAGCAAGCCAACAACAACAAAATATTAATATGTTGCGGATGTCTGGCATGCTAAAATCTATTTATAATTGGCACATAAGCTAGGTATAGTTCTCGCCTAACTTGTGATTTTTTATTTTACTTTTTCTTCTTGTTTAGATTTTTACATTGTAGACAATGTAAAATTCTAAGCTTGAGGGAATTTTTGCATTTAGGATAGTTCATTCAGATCATGCATACCCATACCATATATATTTTAAATTTTATGTTGAACTTTTATACTATCATGCATTAGCATAAATTTCATGTCTCATGTATCTCCTAGTTTACCCTTATGAGTTGCATGTTTGTTTTTAAATGAAAAAATATGCATGGTGATTGTTGATTATCTGTGACTCGCATTGAAAAACTTGTGATAGAATAACTATATGAAAGGTATCAAATTTGACAATTGTGAATAAAATCTTGGTAATTGAAAGTCTTTGTTTCATAAATTATGTCGAATTTAACAAATGTGAGAAACGTGGGCCAAATAAAATAAGGGTTCTAATCAAAATTGATAAGTACAAAAACATAAACCGTTTTTATTTTGTAGTGCATAATTTTCTTTGATACTACAATCTAGATCTTGATTTGTGACCGTTTCAAGACGTAAGTTTATTTGCATGCATGAACATGATAGAGGCAATTAGGATTTTTTCTAAGGTCCTTCAATGTCTCTTCATAACTAGTCAAATAAGGGTTTCAAGGTAATTTGGGATATTTGGTTGAAGCAATGGAAAACTGAAAAAGTCCATGTGTGCTATGCAAGAACCTACAGAAGTTAAATAAAAAAATTATCCTTTTTGAAAACTACAAAATACACAATGAAAGCGAAAGGATCAAAAAAAGCGTGATATAAAAAGAAAGGTTGGTCCAAACTCATATGACAAAATAAGGCATATAAAGAGAATCCTAATGCTTCAATCACTTGTTTTAAAAAATTAAGTATATTGGGGAATAATTGTAAGCCTTTTGATTTTCCATTTCCTTCTTTATCCCACCTTGAATTATTTGCATTGGCCCCATTACAACCATTTAAAGATCTCTTAATTATTGCATGCATTCAAATACAGTAATTGGCGATTTGCTCTATAATCAAGCCTATGATAATTTACTTTCATGAAATCTTTTGAGCGAAACACGATAATCTATGAACACATGAGTGTAATGAGAGGAGAGTGACCCTAGTTCATGCACTTGATATGACTCAAAGACTTAGCTACAAACTGAATTTATTTGTGATTTCCTTGTCTTGACGCTTGGACTATTTTAATACTATTATGAGAATGTTTGTTATTTGGGGTCACAGTTTGTATGTTGTCATTTATACATGATTGTGAGTGTTAGCCGTAATACTTTCTTGAGGACAAGCAAGAGCTAAGCATGAGGGGATTTGATGAGTGTGAAATTGTACTACATTTGTATTGCATTTAACTCACATTCTAGGACATAATTAAGATTTTAGGATAGTTTATAGTATTTATTTCTCTTTATTTAGGTTGATCGTGTGTTTTTAATTGTGTTGTGTAGGGTAAATAGTTTCGGGCTAAAAAGAGTAGACATTTGATGCAAGAAAAGCAATAGATGTTGGGACCATGGACGGAAAATTGATGGACCAAAGGAAGTTCAAAGCATGGAATCAAACATAATGAAGGAGACCATTGAGCCTCGAATGAAGAAAAGCAATGAAAAGTGATGGCACATAGCACGACCATGCCATGCAGGGCCCACGATCATGTGTGAATTGAACAATTTCATCCACGACTTAGAAGCTCCACAGCCAGGCCATGCCCCTGACCCATGGTCAAGTACCCAGGCCATGTACTGAGACACGGTCATGTCTTGGACAATTACTGGAAGACCAACCAATGAAGGCCACGATCCATGGCTAGGCCGTGTGTTGGCCCACGACCGTGGATTGACCATATTTGTTCCTGATTTTTAGATTGAATTTGTTGGGCTTAGAGTGATCCCTTGTAAGTATGATAAATGAGGGTTATCTCGTAGTGATTGAACCATGATTTACTCTACTTAGGTTTGACACAGCTATTTTCTCTATGTTATCGTTAGAATTTTGTCATCTCATCTCCATTATGACGAGTAAATCACTTTGTTTCTAGGATGGGGGTTATGCCCTTTTCATTTAGTAAACTCTTGATTCTATTTCTATTTCATTGAGTGTTGTGATTTGAATCATTAAAGTGAGGTCTTATTTGTGTGAGTTGGTTGGCCAACAAGTTGCACCTCTTAGATATATTGGGGAAAGACCGAGAGGTGAACCCAACAATTTGATCATTCTATTATTCAAACTAGATTCATATGTCACGATATTAGTCTTAAGATTCTCGGGGGTTCTCTGGGATTTCCCTTAGGTTGCTTCAAAGTAATTGTATAGAAAGATTTAAGTAAATGAATCGATTGATAACCCTACCATGAGAGTATGTGCGAATTGAATTGAATACATGTCTCAGAGATCGAGAGAAGGAGACACATACCATAAAGCAATTCACCCACACAACTTAAAGTTCATGAAAAGAAGCAAAATCATGAATTTGTGAGTGTAAAGGTAGTAACCTTATCATGTTGACTTTTCCTAATCTAACTCTTAATTATATTACCATTTAAATAATTTATTGCTATTGAACATTTCATTATTGACAACTCTTTTTTATCACTTCTAGAATTAAGTATACTTAATTGATAGAATTAAAGAAACTTTCATGTCTTCTTGGGTTCAATATCTTTTATTACTTGACAACTTAACCGTACACTAGTCATTTGTCCAATCATGTGGCAAGGCCAAGGCCAAGCACCATCATGAATGTGCCAAGGCCAAGGAAAGATACGCCAAAGCCAGGCTAACACACTTAGTGAGCTGAGTCAGCTAGGGGTATCAAAGGAAATCTTTGTATCATCTACAAAGGAGATTTCCTTCTTATCCTCTCACACCCTCATCCACACAAAGTATAAATTGAAAAACACTATCAAGGCTAATCATTTTTGTATCTTCAAACTCTATTTTTACAAAGCATCTTCACACAACCTAACCCATTCATCATGTAAGTTCCAGTTTCTTCACTCTTTCTTCTTGAAAATGAAAAACAAACATAGAACTTCAAATATTTCATAAATTTTTAGAAAATCTTTTTCAAGACAAGAAACCCCAAAATTGTGTTCTAATAACGTCAGAGTTGAAATCGCTCCTGCTCTAACTCTTGTGAAAAAGATCTTTCTCCTGACCATAGCACGATTTTCATGAAGACACCCATATCACAAAAAGAACGAAAAAGGAAGAAGATGTTGACAGCAAAGAAGATCAAGCTTCAAGGCAAATAGAGTCTATGTCTTCAATAGGTACTACTATTCTTTACACTCTAGTACGTTTAGTAAACAATGCTCAAAATGAAGATAAAAATATTTTGAAAAGAAATTGGAAAACTCTTAGACAATGTTAAAAAATTTAAAAAGCTAAGTAACAGGTTATTTGACCTAAGTAACAGGTTGCTAGACCTAGGTAATAGGTTACTTGGACTGTGTACTAGTGAGTAACAGGTTACTGAGACTGTGTAGCAGGTTACCTAATTGAGTAAAAGGTTACCCAAAAAAAATAACACAATGTAACCGATTATTGCCAAGCAATAACCGATTATTTCCCATACAAAGTGTTTGGGTAATTGGTTGTACTACAGTGTAAACAATTACACAAAGCTATTAAAACCAGATTATCAAATCCAAACTAAATAACTATGAGCCAAACTCAATAGGTTTCATTCCAATCATATATATTCTCTGATTGGAAGCTTATTGAAAGGCATTGAAACATCCATTTTGAAATATACTAGATACACAAAATTGTCACACACAATTCTCTGCACTTTTCAAGCAACTTTTGTGCTAAACTTTCAGATTTTTCTGAAGTTGCTTTAGTGCAAGTTCTAAATTTTTTAAAACTTAAACACTTCCAAGAGGCATTGTATACTAAGTGTATTGAGACCAAGAGGATTGTATTTTATAGAACTTTTATATATTTTAATGGAAATCCTTGCCCAAGAAATTATTCTTCAATCTCGATGTAAACACTTGTCGTCACAAAGGTGTGGTGAGAAGGGGAAAGAGAGTACATGGAAAGGTTTTTTTCCAAGGATGAGAGGTATTTGTGAGTGTGTAAAGTACACGGAGACTCGAGGATAGAAATTGTAATTACAACTTAGAATATATGGTAAAGATTACTCTTGTTCTTCAAGAGTACTAGACATAGTCTTTGGTGACAAGAAGGTGAACCATTATAAATATTTGTGTGCTTTCTCTCTTCTCTCTACTCTTTGTTTTTAAGTTTGAAGTTTTCTTTGGAAATATTTTCTGCAACATTCAGATTTTATAGCAGAAAAATGACCATTTATCCCAACAACTAATTGACCCCCCTATTAGTTGTTATCTTGTACTTACAATTGGTATCAGAGCTTAGTGTGGGTAAGGTATTCTTGAAGATACTTAACTTTTGATGGCTTCTAAGTCTTTTCTCCGAGAAGGTTCTGATATTAATAGATCTCCATTGTTTATTAAAGAACATTATTGATCCTAGAAAGTTGGAATGAGGATCTTCATAGAATCCCTACACATAGATATATGGGACTCAATAGAAGAAGTTCCATTCATACCATGCATGGTTGTTAATGGGGTTAAACAACCAAAACAAAAATGTTCATGGACCAACAAAGAGAAAAAGTGATTCCAATACGATTTTAAAGCCAAAAACATTCTTACATCGGCTCTAGGAGTAACAGAGTTTTTTAGATTGTCAATTTGCAAATATTCTAAAGAAATATGGGACACTCTAGAAAGGATACATGGAATCGAAGAAGTATAAAGGTCCACAACAAATACTGAAGCATCAACATCAAAGCAAGACTCCACATGCTTTGTATGCAGAAAACCAAATCATGTTAAAGGTGCTAGTTGAGCCTTACAAAAGCAACATACTTTCAAAGGAAAGAAGGACAAGAAGCGCAGAAAAATGAATATCAAATTAGAAGACAAGGATACTGGTTCAAATGTTGAAATCGAAATTAAGGAGCCTGCACATATTTACTTGATGGCTTCACATTAATCAAATGATGATTATGAGTTTAGTAACTTTGAACCAAATGATACTTTTTCATATGATCAGTTACATAATTCTTTTTGTGATTGGCATAAAGAATATGTTAGGCTTTCCAAACTTTTCCACAAACAGAAAAATGAAATTTTTATTTTGGAAAGCCATAACAAAGTTCTAAATAAAGATATTGAAAAACCCTCTTCTTGTTCATGTCAAAAATATGTTTCTCTTGAAACTAAAGACATTCAACATACCATAGAGGTCTTGATTATGCAAATAGTCATGTGGCTAAAAATAAGAATGTCTTAGGAAAATAATCATTGGAAGTACCATAAAGTTTCATAAAGTAAGTGTCCATACTTATTCCCTTTTTTAACATAAAATCTAGAACACATAAGCATCTACCTTCTTGTTCTTACTGTAATAAATTTGGCCACACACCTAATTCTTGTCATATTAGAGAATATGACCTGCTATAAGGACAATATAGATGGTTAGAGAAAGGTGTTAACCCCGCAAGACCCAAATCACATTGGGTACCTAGAATTTCTTCTTAAGTTTTTTTGCATGAATGCCTGAAGGCCATAAACAAAATATGAGATCGTGATAGCGGCTGCTTAACGCACATAACAAGAGGAAATTCAAAAAATTTCCATGATAAACTTCAAGTAACAAAGGACTTGTTACTTTTGTAGAGAACATCAACAGGAAAATCCTTGGTATAGGTAATGTTTTTTTGTCTTCAAATCTAAGGCCTTGGTACAACCATCTAAAAGGCTTTATAATTTAAAAAGGCTTTACAAAATGAAAGGTCGACACTACATTATTTATTGAGAAAATAGATCATTATATGCTACTTGTTCAAATATATGTTGTTGATATTATTTTCAGTTCTACTAATGATCTCTTGTGCAGTAATTTTGTTAAATTGATGCATGGGGAGTTTGAGATGTTGATAATGGGAAAGTTTAGTTATTTTATTGGAATACGAATCAAACAACTCAAGTATGGTATTTTTGTCAATCAATCTAAATACTATAGGGATCTGCTGAAGCATTTTGAAATGGATGACTGCAAACCAATTGGCACTCCTATGGGTTTTGGAACATACATAGATACCGATGAAGCTGGAAAATGTATTGATATCTCTAAGTATCGAGGTGTGATCGGTTCCATACTTTATCTAACTATAATTAGACCTGATATCATGTTTAGTATATGCGTTTGTGCATGTTATCAGTCACCAGTGAAAGAGTCACATCTTACTACCTTTAAAAGAATAATAAAATATTTTAAAGGCACACCTGATGTGGGACTATGGTATCCAAAAGGAAGTCTATGTGACTTAGTGGGATACTTAGATTCCGATTTTGCAAGATTCAAACCTGAGAAGAAAAGTAGAAGTGGTACTTGTCATATTCTACGAAACGCTCTAGTCTCGTAGTCTTGTATGAAGCAAGCTTGTGTTGCTCTAAGTCCTCAAAAACACAACCACCACCTCCACCAACACAAAGAGAACCATCTATGGCAGCCTTCATGGCTCAAATCAAGGCCTATATGATGCTCTAGAGGCAAGGCATAATTTCCATAAGCAAACTATAGATGCATGTTGTTGTGGCATACAAGAGGTGTATCATAGTTTCCACAACATCAATGAAACACACCCGCACATTGTTTGAGGTTCATTTGAAGTCGTTCGTACACATACTCAGTGGCCTGGGGGCAGGCCACAAAGTGGGGAGAGGGAAATGGTACCCATGTCGCTCAAGGTGTTGATGAGGATGAGGATATGTAATCCACCAATGAGGAACAAGATGAATGATCAACCAACATTTTCTCATTCGATTACTTTTCTCTCATTAACTTTATATTATGTTCTTTACATTTTTTATTATTGTTTTTGAAAATTATGAATACTTTATGGTTTACTTTGAACCTTTTCTTACATACTTTATATTATTGTTTTAGTTTGTTTCCATAGTTTCGTTTCTTTCTGCATTGCGGAACTTTTATTTAAAAAAGTGGAATGTTTGATGTCACATCCCAAATTTCGGCTCTCTACTTATATATATGTATATATCTAAGTATCTATTATTCTTTTAAATAATATGGAACTATGTGAAATCCCTTGTCCAATACAAAGGATTACTCGAGTAAGAAATCGACTTACTCGAGTTATAGATGGGTAGTGATAGGAGTTAGGAAACGAGTTGTGAATCATGGAATTTCATTAGTAAAAGCTCATGATTTATTTTATAACATAAATTAGGGTTATTTGACGAGATTATGAGGGAAAATAAGTACATTAGAAGCTCAGTAGTAAGTTTCCCACAGTTGGGCTTTACCCGTTATCGGGTAAATCTATCGTCACAGAACTTCATTAGAAGTGGTCTGAGAGACCCTATGACTTTTGTAGGCCTAGATTATTCGATTATGTATTAATTTTTAGTGAACTATACAGTTATTATCCTAATTGAAGATCCCAAGTAACAACTCAGACAATTTCATGAAAATTGTCGATAACCCTATTGCCAGCTTTGCCTAAGAGTGCATGTATTCGTCTTTGCCTCACATTCAATATAATCAAACCTCTTAGAAAGTATTCTAATAGTAAAAGTTAATTTTTTTCAAGTTTTATAATCACATTTGGAATTATCTAGTCTTACTCAAGCCAATTAGAGTGCAAACTCGTGTTCTAGTATTAGCCAAAATTTTCATTCCTTAGAAAGTCCATAACTTTTTTATTTTGATAGATTTTTGAAAGATTCTTGAGCCTAAACATATTCTCTTAGAACCAATGAGTCCAGGGATTTAACCCATCTCAAAACAACAGTACCTAGATTGGTCTAGGTACATGTATCTTGTCTAGTCTTGTTTCTTAGAGCCCAAGCTATCAATCTATGAGGTATGGACTATCATTTATAATCATCTAGACACTATTTAGACTTGCATTAAGTTGTCTTAGAATTCAAGAAACACACCCATTTATCACACAAAAGAGAACACACTAAACAAAATAAAAAAAAAGAACAAGAAGAAGCATGCATGCATGATTTGTCCAAGAAGGTGACAAGTGCCCCCTTGTGTCACCATTAAGGGGTAATTAGCCCTTAATCACCCACCTCATCCTTTCCTCCCACTCCTATATAAAGCCCTTAAGGGGGCTTAACCTTAGCCAAAAGTATGACACACCCACACAACATCTTCTTCCTCCTCCACCCCACTTTCTCAATGTTAAACTAGGAAGGACGAGTGACCTCCATTTTCACTCCAAGCTTGGATGCAAACCAAGGTCTCACATCTCTAAGGTATGATAATCATAGTTATGATCTTTGTTTTTTCTCTTAAATTTTCCATGTCTTAGGAAAAGGCATTAGTTGTGTTCGTTGTTAGAAACTCTCCATTCTCCTCCTTAGATCCTTAACAAGAAGCTATTCAACTATTTTGAGGTAAGAGGAACTCATTTTTTGAACTCAAAACACTAAAATTCTATCCTCTAAAGACTCAAAAATATGTTCTAAAAGTTCAGTTCTAGTAGCATGTTGATCAAGCTAGTTTCTTTGTTGTTTGAGTTTCTCTTCATCTACTTGAATGGTCATTGAACCATTAAACTTCATTTTCGTTTTTGCATGTCTAGTTACTTCAATTTTAGGTGTTGAGCCTCTGAAAATTGAGGTTAGAAGGTTGTCAAACCCTAACCCTAATTCTTACCATGGCAATGAGCTTAATGTCATTGGTTTTATGTTATCTCAAACCAAAGGGAATTGCATTAATAGAAGATAATCATATAGGCATATTATAGCAAAAATAATTATTAACAACTTTTTGATGTTTCTATATGTTGTTGCATAAAAATTAACAACGAAAAATAAACTAATATTAACAAATTCATGAGGAGAAAATTGGTTTGAAATATGGAATTATTTCTAAACTCAAATGATTTTGAAAACATTAAAGAAGTTATGTGTTATACTTTTGTTAATTCTAACCACCATGTCTTTAACTTTCCACCTAGTGTCCTATTATGGAAAAGATGATTTTCAAACCTTATTTAACACACTAAATAATAATTAGCTGTCAGTCGTCAAAGTAGGTTGTCATAACCTATTTCTGACTCCATTAAATTTATTTAGCCTTTAACATAAGTTGCTTAAAATAGATGCTTTGTTATGGAAGGTGAACTAAGGTGTAAGTTATAGTTTTTAGTTCACTTGTCAATACCTTAAGAATAAGCATTTTTTGATCTTTAAATCAAGTTTTAAGAGATCAAGCTAAAACAACATTAAGAACTTCTTAAAGAATAAAAAATAAAAAAAATTAATAACTTGAATATATTGAAATCAAAAGATGATATAAATGAAGAAAATAAATAACATTACACCATAATCCAAATCAATGTTTAGGAGCATGAGCCATCTATCCAAGGATGAGATGCTTTTGGACCCTAACGAGATTAAAAATTTAACTTTTTTATCACATTTCCCAACTCCTTTCTCCTCTTGAATTCTAAGAGAAAATTACATGAATTTACCTAAATCTAGCATGGAACCATAGCCCCTAGATGAGAGAATTCTATATAGAAGTTTTTGTGGAGAGAATAGGTGAAGAATGGAATATGGAATGAATGTGCAAGAGGGCGTCTATTTTTAGGCAACTATGACACTACCTGACCCTCTTGGTCCACGCCCAGCGTACTGACCAAAACCTTCAGCATGGTTTTGGTCCATGTCTAATCAGGTTAGCCAGCTGCTTGTTATTGACTAACCCAAGCTACTTGTGAGCTACTTGACTAGACTATGATGGGCTATTCCGAAATGTGCTCAGAGCCATGTCAAGTGCGGTTATGCATGATGTAATTGTTGCTTGGTGGCCAAGTGAAGTTGACCACTTGCTAGGTCCAGACTGCCAGGCTCCTAGATGGCACCGCTGAACGGCCTACTTCAGCCGGTTGGTCAGGCTAGGTAGGTGCTTGGTGAGCAGGTTGTCCCTTCTGTCATGTGTGTGGTTCCACTCTGGGCGGTCCAGGTGCATGTTGAGTTGCTTGCTTGAGTAGGTTTGCTTGTGCCAGGTTAGTGACATGTCAAATGAGCAGCCTTGTGTCCACGACAGGCTCCTTAGCGAGGAGCTTCATGTTTTTGGTCCATGCTTAGGGTAAGCACTTAGCTTGCCATGTGCGCATTAACTATGGCTTATGTGGACACCTCCTTGCTTGACTATTCTTCTGAAAAAACTTTACACACACATGGAAAAGAGGTGGACAAAATATACAATCAAAATATGATCTAAAAAGTGTTGAATTAAGTCGGATTTGAATGATTTCCATAGGATAAGTTCCAGGAAAAGTGTATGAAAAATAGGTATTTTTGGCACTTATCAACTCCCCCAACTTAAGACTTTGTTTGTCCTCAAACAAATGGTAAAGCATATCTGAATTGGCTTTGGCTAATTTTCAAGATTTGATTGTGATGATTTCAAATTTTGCTCAAGGATGCTCCAAATTTCCAATGAGAATTTTCAAGATTTGTAAATTTCACACATAATGCTTCAAACATAAATTTTATGCTTATGTTCATCAAAAAATGTGTAACAAAACCAAAGCAAATAATTTTCTATCAAAAACTGTTTGTTGTGAACAGAAGTTCAAAGATGGAACTTTTCAAGGGGTGTAAGTGTTTCACTCAATTTTCAACCATTTGAATATAGTAATTTGAACTTGTTCTCTGTCTCACCTATTCTCTTAAAATTGCATTTCCAATCAAGGATCACTAAGGTCTTGTTTTCGGTTGTAATGAGGCTAGGCTAGAAAAAATCATGGTTTTTCTAGATATTCAAATTCATTCAAGAGAGCAAAACTTTTCAAAACAAATTCAGTGAAACACTTTACTCTTCTTTTCCCATAATTTCTTTTTCCAACCTCTTAACTTTTGAACCTTAGCTCCTTGGAAATGTGCTTGGCATCCTTAGTGTAACATTTGTCGCTTTTCTTGGATTCCTTGGCAACTTCCTTGCCTTTCTTTGAGAAGATCCTTCCATTCCTACAAAATATTTTACAATTCATTTTTTTTTCTAATCCTAGGAGTTACAAACATAAATTTAAGCATTGTTGTCAAGTTGGGATACAAATTTTCTTAAACTTTTTTGCCTCTTTACAAGGTTCAATTTGTGAACATGCTTTACTAATTTTATGATGTCTTTAATAATGTGAAAACAGCCCCAACATCATACTTTTTTCAATCAAAAAAGAAAAAAGTCTCATTCACAAAAAGTGCCCAAGTACAAAATTTTCAAATTTTTTCCTTGCATCATGAATTCCAAAACAGCCCCACAAATTAAATGATAGATCAAAACAGAATTATTTGATTTCTTGAAGGCATTTGGTTAATGAAAAAGTGTTGATACAAGAAAAAGTTCACTCAATTTTCAAGGAGTCATATTTTTGAGCATGTATGGACTTTTTCTCCTAAAGGAATGTTTGAAATGAGTCTTTAAGCCAAGTCAAAATAATTTCCAGCCACAAAACAAAATTTAATGTAGTTAGAGTTTTCAAATTTAGAGAATGAATTTGGGTTAAAAACTTACTCAATTTTCTAAACATTTCTACGACATGGTTGAGCCACTTTTGCAAATGCTTTATGACCAAACCGTGGCCCTAAAAATTTTCTCTTTAAAACATCATTAATGAGTCATGTTTAGGCTCATTTGGTGACACATTCCATAAGTGAACCGAATTCATGATTGAGAAAAAAGTGTAGAAAAAAAAATCTTCAAAACACAAAGTTTTTATCTTAGAGAATTTTGCACATGCATATTGTTTCAATCACGTTTCAACCCTAACCAACACAAATATTTATTATGAAAATGGCAAAGGGAATCAACAATGATGAATGTGTTGTTCAAAACTTTTTAGAATAGTAAATTTCTGAATCTTTTTTTATTTGGGGATTTTCTTTGAAAATTTTGACTTGTTGTTTTAAAAAAATTCCCAATCTAAAAGGTTTCAAGAAGAACATCAACTAAGAGATTAAAGCTTTAAAATCGAAGGAGATGGCACTTACATGTTCATGTTTGATACTTTGAAGAAGAAGAAAACTTTGAAGGGAGCGTTTTGGAGAAGAGAACTTTTTGGTTTTTCAAACATGAGAGTGAGGGAAATTTTCGGTCAATGGGGTGTTTTAATAGAGTGAGATTTGAAAAATGAGAAATCATGTTTTGATAGACTCTCATCCATGTGGCTGCCTAGTGGGGTGCCAGGCGCCCAGTCAGCAAGCTGGTCTTATTTGGCTTGGCCCTTTATTGGGCCATCATGGCCTAGGGCCAAGCCCATGTTTAGCCCAAAAATAATTCTTCTAGTCATTTCCCCTCTTTTAGTTGATTTTCAAAAAATGTATTTGTGGACCAAAAAATTATTTTTCTCAATTTTCTCTTTTAAAATGAATTTTAAATAATAACAAAAAACAATTAATGAAGAAAACCATATATTTATATAGTCAAAAGTTATTGGGTTGCCTCCCAGCAAGCGCTTCTTTACCGTCACTAGCTTGACGTATGTTACCTACAAAATTCAGCATTTGCCACCATCCCCATCCTACTGCTCAAATGAGCTGGTTTCACCCCTCAAGATAGCATTGCAATGTTCCCTTGGATTGACTTCTGTATAGGTTGAAAATGTTGTTTTCTGATTTTCAGCCAATTGTTTAGCTATCTGCCCAATCTGAATCTCCATGTTTCTAATGTAAGTAAGCATTAGTGTTTTTCTGGTTGGACATGGTCATTTGCATAAATTGGTTCAGAGTGTCCTCCAGTTTAACATTCATATCCTGAGCTGGGTATTGATATTGACTAGTTCTGGGGTAGAGTGGTGGTTTCTGAGCATTGTTTTGCCTACAAGATTGATTTCCTTGAAATTGATTACCTCCCCTTGGGTAGTTGTTCTGAAACTTCTACCTTCGAGGATTGTTAAAAAAATGGACTTCCTCAATCTGAGTCTGAGACTAGCCCATTTCATGATCATCAGTGCAATTGTCGCATCTAAAAACATGATACTTCGAAGATTCCCTGATTTGTCTAGGCAGATCATTGAGCTTCTAAGATACTTCATCCAACTGTTGTTGAAGCAATTTGTGCTGAGCCAACACAACATGTGTTGGGCTCAGTTCAAGGATTCCACCTCTCCTTGGTGGGGGTTCTCTCTGATGCTGACTCTATTGATCATTAAGGGTCATGGAGAAAATGATGTCAATGACCTCCTATGGGGGCTTTGTTAACATTTGTCCACCCATAGTTGCATTTAAGATCCGTTTATGTTGTTGCTGTAATCCATTGATGAAAATATGTTGTCCCAAGATTCACAGAGACTTTCATTAGTTGGTTGCACAATAGTGGATTTAGCAGTTTTCATATCCATAAACATCCCATGCAGAAAGTGTTTATTCATGAATTTTTCCTCCACCAGATTCCAATAGTGTTGGATATGTGGGGGAAATCCAAAACCCATTCCTTGGCCTTTCCAATGAGAATGAATGGGAAGAGCCTGAGAAAAGAAGTCTCTTCTACTGCCTTAGAGATTCCGGTAGTTCGACTAATTCGTAGAATTTAGTCAGATGACTGTATGGATCTTCATGATCCAATCCAGCAAAAGGATTTGTGAAATTGAGTTGTACTAATCCATACTTCATTTCCGGAGGTTTTTGATTGCCAATAGGCCTTCCAATCCTGATCATGTTTCTAGGGTGAAACTGACAAAACCTTCAGGAATGGGTTGGTTCTCAGCTCTTGAACCATCAACATTTTGATGATTGTTGGCCATTGATGATTGTGCTTCCTGTGGAATAGGTTGGGTCTGTTTTGCTTTTTTTGTGCTTTCTTTTTCTTTCTCAATGTTTTTTCTAACTCAGGATCGAAAGAAAGTTCTATCTGTTTGTTCCTGAAATTCCTACACAAAAAGATTTCTGTCTATTTGCAAATAAGAGATTAGTAGAAAAGAAATGAGTTTACATAGTTTGTAACTTACATTTTTATAAAAATTAAAAATTAAATTTGTACAAAAAGTAAAGAATATTTTTATGCACAATTACAAATTATATAATATACTATATAAAAAAAATTCTATTAAAAACCAATTCCCCGACAGTGATGCCAATTTGTTGAAAGTAGATTTGTTACAACCTAATTCGGGTTGTTGCAAGTTTATTTATTTATTTTCCAGTGATGAGTGATGAACAATTTATTTAATTAGTGACTTTATATATTTAGTCCTTTTCGGGTTCCTTTTAACCATACCATAAAGGTTGATATCAAAGAATAATAAAACAAACAAAAGAATAAAGATAGCAGTTAACAGTACTACTTCTTTCGAAGGGCTGGTATAAAGTATAAATGAATAAATAAATGTTAGTTGCGGAAAAGTAGATGACAGAAAATAAATGTTAGTTGCTGAAAATAAATGACAAAAAGTAAATGTTAGTTGCAAAAAATAAGTGACCTAAAGTAAATGTTAGTGGTTAGATTTATTATTCATCATTCTTTTATTGCCAAGTAACAATCCGTTGATTGGATTACACTTTTGCAAATTATTCCTATGTACAAAGTTATAGACAATGAATTGGTTTGAACTAATGGTTTTAGGAATCCTTAATCAACAAATAAAATTTAGATGTTTACACTTTACTATTTTACACTTGCATCTCTTACAAGATTCAATTGTGGTATAGTATCGGGTTATATCGAACCAAAGGGAATTTCATTAATTGAAGATAATCGTATAGACATATGATAGCAAAAATAATGATTAATAACTTTTTTATGTTTTTATGTTATGTTGTTGCATAAAAATTAACAAGGAAACATAAACTAATATTCACAAATTCTTGAGGATGAAATTGGTTTGAAATATGTAATTATTTCTAAACTCAAATAATTTTGAAAACATTAAAACAAGTTATGTTTTATACATTGGTTAATTCCAAACACCATGTCCTTAACTTTCCATCTAGTGTCCTAGTACTGAGAAGAGGACTTTCAAACCTTATGTAATACACTAAATAATAATTAACTGCTACTCGTCGGAGTAGGTTGTCACACCCTACTTCAGGCTCCATTGACATTATTTAGCCTTGAACATAAGTGGCTTAAAATAAATGCATTCATATGGAAAATGAACTATAGTGTAGGTTATATTTTTTAGTTCAGTTTTCAATACCTTAAGAAGCAGTACTTTGGGATCCTTAAATCCAGTTTTAGGTGATCAAGCTAAAACCACATTAGGAACTTCTTAGAGAATAAAAATTAAATAAAAGTAATAACTTGAGTATATTGAAATCAAAAGATGATACAAATGAAGAAAAGAAACAACATGACAACATAATCCAAATCAATGTGTAGGAGCATGAGCCATCTATCCAAGGATGATATGCATTTGGACCGAAATGAGATTACAAAATTAACTTTTGTATCACATTTTCCATCTCCATTCTCCTCTTGAATTCTAAGAGAAAATTACAAGAATTTACCTAAACCTAGCTTGGAACCATGGCCGCAAGATGAGAGAATTCTGAAGATAATATTTTTTTGGAGAGAAGAGTGGAATGTGGAATGAATGTGGAAGAGGGCCTCTATTTTTACTCAACCAGGATATTGGGGGATGAAATGTGGAATGAATGTGGAAGAGGGCCTCTAGCCTTCTTGGTCCATTCTAGGCGCACTGACAAAACCTTTCAGCATGGGTTTGGTCCTCGTCCAAGCAGCTTAGTCAACTGCTTGTTGTTGACTCACCCAAGCTATTTGTGAGCAACTTGATCAGGATATTGGGGGCTATTATGAAAAGTGCTCAGAGGCCATGTCAAGTGAGGTCATGCATGATGTAATTGTTGCTTGGTGGCCAAGTCAAGTTGATCACTTGCTGGGTCCAGATGGCCAGGCTCCTAGGTGGCACCGCTAAGCTGCATGCTTCAGCAGGTTGGTCTAGCCAGGTAGGTGCTTGGAGAGTAGGTAGTCCCATCTGGCCAAGTGTGTTGCTCCAGGTGCACGTTCAACTGCCTGTTTGAGCATGTTGGCTTATGCTAAGCTTGAGTCTGACCACATGGCATGCTTGTGTCTCACCGCGCCAAGTTGGTGCTAGGTCAGCCGGGCGGACTTGTTGTCCATAGTAGGCTACTTAGTGAGCAACTTCATGTTTTTAGTGCATGCTTAGGGTAAGCACTTAGCTTGCCATGTGTGCATCAAAAGTGGATTATTTGGACACGTCCTTGTTTGACTATTCTTCTGAATTGTTTTTCTCTTTATTTATCCTAAATTTTTTACACCAACACATCGAAAAGAGTAGGACAAAATATACAATCAAAATATTACAATTTATCTAATAAGTGTTGAATTAAGTAGGTTTTGAATGATTTTCATAGGATATGTGCCATGAAAAGTGTATGAAAATTAGGTATTGTTGGCACTTATCATTAGACAGTTGCACCTTCTGAGACAACTTAGGTGAGCCTAAAGTATTACAAGTCTCAAAAAGAGGACATAACGATGGAACTATATAAAGATAAGGGGATTCCTCATGTGCCCTAAAGTGACCAATTAGCCATGTCTGGTGGGCTTTTCTCTAGCAACCTCTTTCAAATGAAGCATATCTAAGTCGTGGAGACAGGTTAGGTAATTGTGTCTTATAGCGCTTGATGGTGCACACACTTGCATGTGTGATCATAATAGCACTAACACACTTGATCAAATCAGAACTCCCCTGACTCTCGTTGTTTGAGGATAACACTAGGGGATGAGTTTTAGAGAATATCATATGCTAAAGGATAGTTAGTTGCCTTTTTCAGGATGACTAATGTTAGCCTAAAGGGACTGAATAGCCAAGTTTGGTGGGATTTTTTCTCTACCAGCACTAATACACCAAATCCGTTCAAGACTCCTTTGGCTCTCATTGTTGAGGATAACGCTTGAGAGATGAGTTTTAGAGAATAATTGACGCTAAAGGCTAGATAATTGGACATCTAGGACGACCCAGGTGAGCCTAAAATTATTTATGGACTCAAAAAGGGTACTAGATAATGGAATTCACCAAAATAGGAGATTGTTCATGGGTCTTGAAAGGATGGATGAGCCATGTATAGTGGACATTTTAGTATTAACATGATTTAATTTATGCAAGTTATTTAGTAGTGATTTTCCAATATTTCTTAATACACTAACCATCATTAGGTATCTTTTATGGAAATAAGCCTATCACATCTTATTCGGATTCCCCAATGCTTGGTAGCCTTGAAAACAAGTTGCTTAAAGCGAATGCTTGGAAAGAACAAATGTTATATTCCACCATTGTGGCCTTAGAACATTTTTTATCTTATAAAACAAAAGACTTTGGAACTTCTAAAACATATTTTAGGTGATCAATCTAAAATAAACATTAAGAGTAGATGGAATAATTGATCAGAAACACGTAACTTGTATAAGAAAATCAGAATTAATACAAAGAGAAATAAATGTTACACCATTGTCCTACTCATATTCTCTCTGAGATTTAATGAAAGAACACTCTAAATCTAGTGTAAGTTAGGTGAGAACCAAAATTTATGGAAATGGTATGTACAATGTTTGTTTTTTGTTGGTACAAGGTCTCCTATTATAGGCTTAGCCATTGGGTGTATAGCATTGTATTTGGGGCGCCCAATGCCCCCTTTCTTTGTCTATGGCATATTGCTTCAGACACTAAGCTGTTGGCCAGGTAGGGACCATATTATACTGCTCCTAGTTGGTCCAGGCTAGGCTTAGCCTAATGTGGGCTAAGCCAAGTAGCTTAGACACCTAGCCTAATAAACTAGGTTCACATGCATGGTAACACCTGAAAGTGTGCATGTCAAGAGGAACACTTTG